>NC_089594.1:20849186-21103026 GCF_019320115.1 Miscanthus floridulus
ATATATATCAACATCAAAAATCAAAGAAGAAGAAGAAGCAGTGAAGCAAAGGGAATTATTCAGGTAAATATAATATCTATTTTATTGAAAAAGACTGTTGTTTTCGCCTGTATTTCAAACTGCCAGTGTATGTGAGATACACCAAAGTATTTCAATTCGTGCTCATGAGTATGGTTGTTGAGACTACTAGATTAACACCAATTGATGATTATTAACAATACAGTAAACACCTTGCTGATTAAGATAAAACTCAGAATCTTCCTATCTTTAGTAGTTCACCTGCTATATATTCAAATGATTTCTTTTTATGGTTTTTACTCAAAAAATTAAGCACTAGATAATATTATTGTTTCTTCTCTTATGATTTCAGGAACCTTTTATGAAGAGATTCTCCTCGCAAACTGAAGCTGAAGCTTTTGAGTTACAACTCTATTAGATGCAAGGAAACAATCCTTGCTCTTTTGCTTTAAAAGACAGTCTATAATACATATAGTAGATTCACTAAGACCTCAAAAACTACTAGCAATATTTTGATGTAAATTATTATGCACCTAGCACAAACAAATAGAGCTCTCGAAGCACTTTGGCTACCTTCCCACTTATATCTAAGAGTATTTTTATGTAAATTATTATGTCCAAGCACTTTGGCTAACTTACTATACCCTAAGAACGTGTTATCTATATAAGACAAAAAAATACCATGGCAAAAAAAAAATCCTACGCAATATTACTGTTATGGCAGGTGGAGCCGGCTAGGGGCCCACGTGGCACTGCGCGTGTGAACAGTACCAGGTCGGATTAGATTAGATTGGTTTGGTTTGTTAGGAAAGAGATAAATTAGATTGATTCGGTTAGGATATTACTTATGGTCAAGTAAGTTGTCTCTATAAAAGGGACCATCGTGTATCAGTTAGAGTCAAGCAAGAAGAAATCCTAAGATAGTTCTCGAGGGAAGGGAAGAAATCCTAAGATAGTTCCCAAGGAAAGGGCGGCTATCCGAGGTCTCTCTGCTAATCCATCTATCCGTAGCCAATCCATAACAATTACCATCTATAGGACTAATGCTTAACCAGAGCAGTATATAATGCGCTGTTCAAAGTGTCATCAACATCGCTAATTCCAATAATCATATATCAACTTTCCTACCATTTTCTACACTCACAACCATTGGATTAGTTTTAACCAATTTCTACTTAATCCCATCAATCACCACGACGTTCATAAAGCTGTGGGTGCTCCTACTGTCTAACAGTGGAAAGATAGCTTTATTAGCTACTACTTTCCCTTTCAATTTCTTTGTACAAAGATTAGGATTAGATGAGATTGCAATAATCCTGCCACAGAGCTTGAAGACCGGTACATACCAATTAGGCCGTCGCCTTGGATCTGCATGCCATCTGCTCTAGCGAACTGCGGATCCGCGCCCTCACGAGTGACGACCCTCTTATATAGATGTCCAACGGGCCGGCCCGGTCCGGCACGGCACGGGCCCGTGGCAGGCATGGCCCGATAGGGTTTGGGCCTGCACGGCACGTCGTGTCTCTCGGGCCGTGCTGAGGCGGGCACCGTGCCTGACCAACGGCCCAGGCACGGCCTGTCAGGGAGGCCGGGCCAGCCCAAGGCCCACTTCAGCAGGCGATGACGGCGTCGAGGTCGAGGGGGCCGTCGGCCGCGTCGGCGGCATCAGAGAGAGGAAAGGGAAGAACAGGAGGGGCAGTAGCCCAAAAAACTTATCTAACCATTAAAGCAGGGCTATACTAAACTAATTGAACCCTAAGAAGCATCTCCGGCGATAATCTTTTCCTAATATACATGTATTGGCGTAGCCCAATATTATCTTTTATCAATATTGGGGGAGTTGCTAGCAGTACCCCAATATATCTCCCTCAATACCCATATGGAAGGTGGGTCCCACAGGAGTGTAAGAGAAAATATGGCTGAAAAGTGATAGCTGGGATGATCCTCGTGATATTGGGGGAGTTGTATCTTCCCCTTTCCTTGAGGGGAGATGATGAAAATATTGGTGGCCACCAAAGAAAAAGAAAGAGATATTAGAGAATTGTTTGAGCAAAAAAAAAATCATAGCTATTTTAATATGATAGTTTTACGAGGATAGAGGGAGGTATTGTTGGAGATTACTCAACAGAAAAAGGAGCCGGAAGCAAAGCAGGTGCGGCTGTCTGATAGGCACACGGGTCACAGCTCACAGGTTATGATGAGTGAGCTGATGCTCGTGGTCGTGGTCGTGCACCAGGTAGAGCCTTCCCAGCAAGATATAGATCGCCAGACGACGACCTTCCCAGGAGAGCAGGAAGAGGTTATCAGTGGAGTGGTTATCAGGGTGAGGTGGGTACTGGACAGGATTGGTCAGTGGAACGGAACTGGTCCAGCTCCACCCCGTGCGTCCCTTCGTCCTTTTTAGGTACGGCACCCCGCACCGCACCAACGTCAAGTAGACAGCTACAGTTTTTTTTGTTTATTCTAGTTTTTTTTCTTCTTGTTTGCGGTTCTGAAATGATTACTTCTAGGTTTATTTGTTTGCGGATCTGAATCAATGATCCTCCAATACTTAAATAATTTTCCATTTTAAATTATTAGTCATCTTGACTTTTATAGATACATACATAATTTTTACCGTGTGTCTAGGCATAATATATCTAGCTGTACAACAAAAACTACGTAGCACAAAACACCTTAACAATTTAGAACTAATAAGGGAGTACAAAAAAGTAAAAATGTTTTTTTTGCTTCTTTCGCCATCTTTTCATGAGTGTCAATACTTGTGTTAGGTTCATATATATATATATATATATATATAATGTTTTTTTTTGCTTCCTTCGCCATCTTTTCATGAGTGTCAATACTTGTGTTATATATATATATATATATATATATATATATATATATATATATATATATATATATGTATGTATATGTATATATACCATACATCTCCTTATCATCTTTTAGTTCTTGAGATAATAAGTTTAATATGAAAACGACCAAAATAGACATAGACTAAATTGATAAGGTGAAAACAAGGATAAATCCACATGATTTAGTTAATTAGGTATGTGCATGAGAAAGCATTTTTTGTAGATGCTCAACCCAATAGAATGGCCCACAGGTCACGTTGGTCATCTCCATCTTCATGGAAAGTGGAATCATCTCTAGTTAGGTCTCCAAGTGACAAATACCTAACATTCTCCTCATGTGTCCACATCTTTAGCAATTAAGTGTCCCAACTCTAAATATACTGGTATATGACTTGTTACGCACTACTGATATTTTTGTTCCTCATATATGAACAACTTTTTTCAAAATCAAGTTCAACATATCACCAATAATTTAGACAATTCACTGAAGCTTGTTTTTATAGTGTACAACAAAATGATCATTAAAGATAGGCTACATCAAAACATAGTTTTATTGGATTTATAACCCATTTATGTTTTTGAAGTCTATTAGCATTATTGAAAATAGTCGTAAAACTACTGAATGGACAACATATAATTTTATTGTTAAAATAAGAAAGTATATTATGGCCTGGCATACCATAAGAAAGCTCAGTGGCCCTTGTATCAATCAATTAATAAAAAGAAAGAAAATGAACTATCTATGCACGCGCCCCCTCCACCTACCCCCTTGACAGAACATCGGCTTTAAGAAGGGAAGGTCGATCCAAGGTCACCACCCGTTGCCGACCGTCAGAGATCACCGTTCATTGTTGTTGATTATGAAGAGGGGATCGAGACATGGTGAATTAGCTAAATCTGAGATTCACTTTGTTGTTTATTACTCCTTATGTTCCAAACTATAAGACGTTTTTACTATGTATTTAGATATAGTGTTTATCTGACTGTATAGCCAAAGCTATGTACGTAAAAAACTAAAAAGCATCTTATAATTTGAAACAGAGGGAGTACTTTCTTATCTAATTGTGGACAAATTTTTTTACCGGTTCGTAAATGAATTTTACCGAATTACAGCACATGTGAATTTTTTTGATACAGCATTATATCCTATATAAAAAATAATAATCTTCGGTTCCCAACTGAACATGACGACGATATTTATTTGTATTTGCAACTCTGCCACATGTTTTATAATACCATACCACTCGGATTGTTTTTCTCTTTTCTTGGCATGTTTTGTGAGAACGGTGCAAAAGTGATTGGTTATTTGCAACTGTCGTCCATGTGCTTTTCAATACCCTCTTAAATCGTGGGCGCTAATGGTATCCGTACAGTGCGTCGAAATGGGGCCCACACAAAGACGACGCAAGGGAATGCGTTGTCGCTGACATAACGGAACAGGACGGGAAAGAAAAGAAAAGAAAAGCCGTCCCCAGGGAGCACGGGACCAGTCAGCAACTACCCGTCCGTCGCGAGAGGCCAAAGTGGGGGAGCGGGGCCACACGTCTGTGTCACGGGCCGGCCAAGGGTCCGGTACGCTTCGCTTCGACATGACGTACCCGTCCGCACCACCAGGCTGTACGATCTGCAGTCCTCGGCGTCCTCCCCCTCCCCCGCATCGCCCCCTCCCCACCTGACTCACTTCCCAACCTTCCCTTTCCCCATCCTGCCCCCCACCGAGTACACCCGCCGTACCGTACCTTCCGTCCAATCCCATTCCATACGGCCACAGGTTTTACCGTCGTACCCCTGACGGCGACTCTCCTCAGCAGGGGCGTAGGGGCAAATACGGAAATCACAGGCGCAGCCGGCGCATTCCCCAGTACGACACGCTCCAGGGGTAGCCTCGTCATTTTTTTCTCTCCTACACATCTCACCACCGCGTCTGGTTAGTTATTCTTGACTTCTTGTTGTTGCCCACACATCCATCGCCGGCCGCTTGCCCATTTTCTTTCCTCCCTGCAACCACCGCCGGATCAAGAAGCCAGCCGCCGTCCGCCCGTCCTCCGTGTCAAGAAGCCACCGAGACCAGCCCACCCCTCCCTCCCTCCCCATGGACGCGGTGGCATCCCACCACCAGCAGCACAGGCACACCAAGCGCCGCCGCCTCGCCCTCGCCCTCGCCCCATCCCCCACCCCCGACGCCGCCGCGCCGCCGCTCGACTCGCTGGCCGACGAGCTGCTCTTCCTGGTGCTGGACCGCGTGGCCCAAGCCGACCCGCGTGCGCTCAAGTCCTTCGCTTTGGCCTCCCGCGCCTGCCACGCCGCGGAGTCCCGGCACCGCCACGTCGTCCGCCCGCTCCGCACGGACCTGCTCCCCGCCACGCTGGCGCGGTACCCGTGCGCCACCCGCCTCGACCTCTCCCTCTGCGCACGCGTCCCCGACGCCGCCCTCGCCTCCGCCGTCGTCTCCGGGCCCTCCGCGCTCCGCGCCGTCGACCTCTCCCGCTCCCGCGGGTTCGGCGCCGCGGGCGTCGCCGCGCTCGCCGCGTCGTGCCCGGGCCTCGCCGACCTCGACCTCTCCATTGGGGTCGACCTCGGGGACGCCGCGGCCGCCGAGGTGGCGCGGGCCAAGGGACTGCGGAGGCTCTCGCTGGCAAGGTGGAAGACGCTCACCGACATGGGGCTCGGGTGCGTCGCCGTCGGGTGCGCAGAGTTGAGGGAGCTCTCGCTCAAGTGGTGCCTTGGGGTCTCGGATCTGGGGATCCAGCTCCTCGCCCTCAAGTGCAAGAAGCTCACCAGCCTGGATCTCTCCTACACCATGGTGAGGGTTGTGCGGGTTTCTTTGGGTTCTCTGTTCGTTTCTTGGATGATTCTGTCTTTTTGTTTCCTTGTAGTACGTTTCTTGATTTGATTTCAAGGCATCAGGTTCCCTCTTTAATTCACCGGAGAGAAAATGGGTTTCAGTTATTTCCTTTGCTATAAATCTGCTACCTTCACCAGTTACTATAGTACATCATTTGCTCAGTCTAATTTATTCAGTTAGTGCTTAGGGCATTGGACCACTTCAGTGTATAGGGACTTATAGGTAGTATAGTATTCTTGATCTGCAGACGTTCCTATCTACAAACATGGCAAATCATCTTTGCAACAATGGATCAGCAGAGCACTACTAGTAGCCAACTCTAGTTTCTCTTGCAGCTTTGTGCCTAGTCCCTACCGATCCACTTTATCATATCGTGCTGGAGTAATAATAAAACGGAAACGTATCTTGTGTTGCAGATCACACAGGATAGCTTTCTTCCCATCATGAAGCTACCCAATCTTCAAGAGTTGACACTGGTGGGGTGTATTGGAATCGATGACGATGCTCTTGGCAGTCTTGAGAAAGAATGCAGTAAATCGCTACAGGTGAGTTACTCATGGTAATTTGCTGTTTTTGTTGATTTATACTTGTTACTAGCAATCACACATCACCTTCATTTGAAACACTGGTAATATTTTGATCTGCTTGGTCACTGATAGGTTCTGAATTCCGCTGATGCCCTTGTATGAACTAGTCAACTGACTAAAATATGTATTTTTCATAATTCACAAAAGAAAATGTTTGATAGTAGCACAAAGCTCCGCTTATTACTGAACTCGCATGCTTGCACTGTTGCAGGTGCTTGATCTGTCTCAGTGTCAGAATATCACTGATGTGGGAGTTTCAGCCATACTGAAGTCGGTACCCAATCTGTTGGAACTAGATCTTTCATACTGCTGTCCTGTAAGTAGCCAACCATCTAGTCGTATTATTCTATCACCTGGGCATAACTTGAGCCCTCACAGCTTGACTTACATCCTTTGTGTATCAGGTTACTCCTTCTATGGTGAGAAGCTTACAGAAGATTCCTAAACTGCGGACCCTGAAGCTGGAAGGCTGCAAATTCATAGCTGATGGACTAAAAGCTATTGGAACCTCTTGTGTTTCTTTAAGGGAGTTAAGCTTGAGCAAGTGCTCTGGAGTGACGGATACAGAACTCTCTTTTGCCGTGTCAAGACTAAAGAACCTGCTGAAGCTGGACATTACTTGTTGCCGCAATATCACTGATGTTTCACTAGCGGCCATAACTAGTTCATGCACTTCCCTCGTCTCTCTGAGGATGGAGTCTTGTAGCCGTGTTTCCAGTGGAGCACTCCAACTGATCGGGAAGCACTGTTCTCACTTGGAAGAGTTGGACCTTACTGACAGTGATTTGGATGGTGAAGGTACTTACTGAACTGGTTACTGAATTATTCTTTGCCAGATGAACATAAAGTTGACCCTGGATATATTGTGTAGGATTGAAAGCTCTTGCCAGATGCAGCAAACTTTCAAGTCTAAAAATTGGAATTTGCTTGAAGATTAGTGATGGTCTTACCCACATTGGAAGGTCTTGCCCAAAACTCCGCGACATTGATCTGTACAGGTAATTATTAGACATGCCTTATGGTTTTCTTTATTTGGTTCTTTGTCAGTAAACTAACTTATATTTTCCGTTTCAGGTGTGGAGGCCTTAGTGATGATGGAATTATTCAAATTGCACAGGGTTGTCCAATGCTAGAGTGTATCAATCTATCCTACTGTACAGAAATAACAGACAGTTCACTGATATCACTTTCAAAATGCGCAAAGCTGAATACTCTGGAGATTCGTGGCTGCCCCATGATTACATCCACTGGGCTCTCAGAAATAGCGATGGGGTGCAGGCTACTTTCCAAGCTTGATATTAAGAAATGCTTTGAGATTAATGATGTGGGAATGCTTTACCTTTCCCAGTTCTCTCATAGCCTCCGTCAGGTATTATCCATTTCTCCTGTAACTGTAACTGGAATCTGATGGTACCATGTATGTTCTGCAATTGTGTTAATACCATCTATGTCTCATCACAGATAAACTTGTCGTATTGTTCAGTCACCGATATCGGACTTCTGTCCCTTTCTAGCATATCCGGCTTGCAGAACATGACCATCGTCCATTTAGCGGGTATAACTCCGAATGGCGTGACAGCTACTCTTATGGTTTGTGGTTGTTTGACGAAAGTGAAGCTTCATGAAGCATTCAAATCCATGATTCCTCCTCATATGATAAAAAATGTCGAGGCACGAGGGTGTGTTTTCCAGTGGATCGATAAACCATTTAAGGTATTGTATTGCTCCCCTGGTTGCTTTACACAGCGTTAAACCCTTGCGACCAAGTCCTATAGGCGTCTTGCCCGATTTGCTACTTGAGAACACTACATAATTTGCCTCAGAAAAGTTGTGGTTCTAGCCAGATCTAAATGCAATGTTGTTTTTTGTACTTTCAGTATTTTTCCTATGCTTCAAAATACAAAAATCATGACTTGCTTATGCATGGTGTTTAAAAAAATGCCTAAAGAGGATAGCACAGTTGTCTTATATCTGTTGAGTGGATTTGTTGTTACTAGAATTACAATCATGCAAAAGTCAAGCATCTAATAACATGTGTGGCCTTGTGCAGGTTGAGGTGGAACCTTGTGATGTATGGAAGCAACAGTCCCAAGATGTGCTTGTACGATGAGAAGACCTCCAAGTGTAGCTATTGTGGAAACCAGGTCATGCATCCTGTAGATGGGATGGGTTCTGTTTGGTATCCAGAAGTGAAGCCTGAAGAACAACTCAATTTTGTACTGTAATCGGTGGGGTACCATGGTGATATGCCGACTTTGAGTAGTAGTGTATATCCTGATGTTGTATACTACTAGATAGGTGGATCCAATCCCAACTCACCCTCAATCTCACATTTGTTTGGTGAGGTGATCATGTGCCTGGGACTAAATTACATTTCTGTGGAGCACAGCTAGGAAGTTGCTGTATAGAATATTAGCATGTAAGATGAAGGGAAGACATTGATACGGAAGAGATGGTTTTGGTTGATAATAAAATGGTTTTGAAATTTAGTGCGACAGATATGCGTTGCAGTGCTTGTGTTTGTTGGCTGTTGCATTCATATTTGTGATTATTGCATTGCATCTATCTGCTCGGTTTGGGATGCAAGAACAGGGCCTTGTTTAGATTGAGAAAAATTTCAACCCGATGAATAGTAGCACTTTCGTCTTATTTGGTAAATATTGTCCAATCGTGGACCAACTAAGTTCAAAAGATTCATCTCGTGATTTCCAACTAAACTGTGCAATTAGTTTTTTTTTTACCTACATTTAATGCTCCATGCAAATGGCTAAAAATTGATGTGATGGAGAGAGAGTGAAAAAACTTGGAATTTTGGGGTAATCTAAACAAGGCCCAGAATGAAGGATACTGGTGATCTCTGCCTGTTTATAGTGCTCGAGCTAAGTGGCTTGCCGGTTGCATACGCCATACAGGATCTGGTCGGTCGTATCCTCTCTCAAACAAACGAGGAGGCGAGAGTAGACGGAGACGCATGATCCTTATAAGTTTGCAGGTGCTGGAGTTTGGTCATGTCCGATGTGAGTCAGTGTTGGACGGGACCATGGAATGGGACTCAAAGCACAGGGTGGGACAGGAATGGCAGGGAGAAGAGCAGTGTGAGGCAGCTAGCGTTGCAATGGACAGGCGGCCATGGGCAGCTAGTAGCATTGAAGAAGCCGCTGCCAGGTGCGAGAGCGTGGCGACATGGGTGGGCGCCGGACAGGCAGTTGCCAACCACGGGTAGATGGCCGATGCTCCCGTCCTCCGTGAGCCCTTCACGGGCTTCACCCCTTGTCCCTTGATGAGTAAATGCATGGCATCTCCATGTCCGTCTCCATCTGCTGTTGCCTGGTTGCGTCGCCCCTGCTGTTGCCTGGTTGCGTCGCCCCTCCGCCATGGCTCGCCGTTGCGCCCAGGGCAGAGCGCAGCAGCTGCTGCATAACTGCATTGCTCGAGCCCTTTTCCTTGTCCTGAATGCTGAAGCTGAGCAGAGTGTAAATAGCCTGGCTAATTCTCCATCCGTTTGTTTGCCCGTCCGTACGTGATCCGTCCAACACAAGCATGTTCGGCTGGTATTAAAGCCGGCTGAAGCTGTTTTGTTGTTTGAGAAAAATATTGTAGATTCTAGCTGATAAGCCGGCTGATAAGTTTAAGCGAACAAGCTGTCGTCATGCGCTGCCCTGCCCTACCGCTAGCTCCAACAATGACTTTTCTAGAAATTCATGTCACTTTGCTACATTCTATTCCTTGCATGCATATAAACTAATCCCCTCTCATAGAATTGAATAATACAAACTTCTAACTAAATGAAATCCCAGTCACGCACTTCATCATCACTTTCTTCCGAATAAACTATATAGATTTGTGTGCCCACCTAATAAGCTGTCACAACTTGGATGTATAAGATCATTTGCTCGAAATTGACATAAAATATTAAAATATGCTCTATTGATCTTATGTTTAAATATTTGTACATATGCAGAAAAATAGGATGTTTTTTTAGAAAGAAGTCAGTGGTGCAAATATCCTTTATCCTGAGTGCCAACCTAATCTGTTTGAAAAAGAGTTTGGTAGTATTAAAAAAACTTTCTTTTTTAGTATATAAAATATAAATGAGAGATATTAATGAGCAAAATTAATATCTTGTTAATGAAGGTTATATTATTTATGAGTTGAAGACTTTGCTTGTAACAAATGATAAGACATTGAAAGATATGAACATTAGTGGAGAAATGAGTTCTAGACTAAAGGTCCCGGCCTTTAGTCACATAACCGGGACTAACACATAAACCGGGACTAACACATAACCGGGACTAACCTTTAGTCCCGGGCACATAACCGGGACTAAAGGTCCCCCAGGAGAAAGGGCACATAAGGGAGACCTCTCTTGCGGTGTATGAGATTTGAACCCAAGACCTCTCTCCTCGCGCTTAAACTCCTTACCAACTCAGTTATACACCACATGTGACAGAGTCCTGGACACTCTCCTTTTGAATTGACCCATGGGGTTGTCGATGTTTTACCACCGATAGCCTGCCACGGGGGTACCCGGGACAGTTGTTCGGGCTTCGGCGAATAGCGGAACTCGGTGGGCCCTCGACTAGGTCGAGTAATAGCCTTTACGTCTAGTCGGCGTTAGCCTGTTTGCGTCGTGTTACTTTGAGTATTGAGTATATGTTGTTTACAAGGGGTACCCTCACCAGCCCTTTATAGTCTAGGTGCTGGAGAGAGTTGTTTGAGTCCTACTCGGATTACAAGGTTAGAGTCCTAAGCTATGCTTTGGGCACCTTTCCTTGTATAACCCGAGTTGCAGTCCTGGTTCTGCACGTTGCTTTCGCTCCGTTCTTCTATTGATTGGGCTGTGGGCCTTCGGAGAAGGCCCACTTCCTGGTAACGCTGCTCGTAGGGGATCCCATGGATCCCCCATCGACAAGCCCCCGAGCATTTCATGATTAGCTTCGAAGGGCCGGGTTGTAGATGTAGACTTAATCCGGGTTCTTCTTGAAGTGAAATCTTGAGATGGTCTTCTTTTGTTTTTTTCTGTTGCCTGATGTGCACTTTTTTGTAAAAAGTGCACTCAGTGAGTGTAGCCCCCGAGCCTCTTGCTATTTGGCACAAAAAGCCAGAGGGTCTTCTTGTCTTGGCGTTCTCCGAGTTCTTTTATGATCAGTGAAAGTGTAATTTTTCTCAGAAAATTTCACTCACTGAGTGTAGCCCCCGAGCCTCTTGTTTTTTGGCACAAAAAGAAGGAGGGTCAGAAATTTTGAAAATATGTTTTTCTGTGATGGTTACTTGCAGCCCCCGAGCCTTCTCCGGATTCTTTTCCTTTGTAAAGAAGCCGGTTGAAGGGTCTTGAATTCTGTCTTGGGGTTTATCTGTGTTGGTCACGGGTAGATTCCTCATATTCACGCGTGGATGTTCCCTTGTGCTTGTATGCTGTAAAAGTTCGCCAGGAATCTTTGCTTTTTGACACTGTTTGTTTTTTGTTGTTTTGCTCTTTTGTTTCTTCCTTCTTTTCTTTCTTGTGATCCTTGTCCTTGTGTGTCTTTGGCTGGCTATAAATATCCTCTTGGTGATCTGTTGATTTCTTGAGTAGGAAAGTTTCTTGAGTCTCCTTGGTACTCTTATATCCATGAATATGCTGGTGTGTGAAGTTGAGCAGCCCCCGGTCTTATTCTTGCTTGGTAGCAATTGCGATGGCGGTTAGAAGAGTTCTTGTGTAAGGGATTAGTGGCAGACTAATCCGCCAGGGAGATTTTCCTGAGAAGTTTGGTGGAGCAGTTAGAAGAGTCCTTGTGAGGAGGTTTTGACCCCTTACATCGTGGCTTCCATGTCTGCTCTATCTGCTTTTCAGTCTTCGGGCTGTCACTGTCGCCAGTCCTGGGTTGGCAGATGTTGTGCGCTCCACCCTCTTGGCGGTCAATGTTTGCACCGAACTCCTATCATCCCAGCTTGTGTTGGAGTTTGGTCAGACGTTGTTATTGAGTGTGCGTCCATGACGTGGTTGTCTCCCTGCATATAGCCTTGGATGTGCTATGTCTCTTGTAGTTGTAGTGCTTCCGGGTTGTTTATATTCCGCTAGGTGGTGACTAGGGTCCATGTGATTTTACTGTGGCCTTAGTTCTGCTTTATATGTTGTGGCTTGGGATCCTGAGTTGTGGTCAAATTTCACTGGGTTCCTTGTCACAACATTTAGAAACTTTATCTCCATCTTGTATCTGAGTTGATTTGGTCCTGTTGGGCCTTTTATAACCTTTGTACTATCTATGATCAATGAAATGCATACATTTTCTCTCCCCGAGTTCTTTCTTAGCTGTAATCCTTTGACGCTGTAATCTTATATGTGTTCCTTCATACGTCTCCGAGTTGTTTGTTTCTGTACTGGTTGTTTGTAGTTGAGTTGTACTGTGGCTCTCTGGGATATTCCTTTGGATATTCTTATCTTGTCTTGCCGTCTTGAATATGCACTGTTCACCCGTGCTGGTGTAGTCATGTTTGTGTCTGTCCTTTTGTCCTCTTGTTGTTGCAGGCTCACATGGTTGTACTTTTGCTTTCAATCTTTATCTTTTTGTAGACTTGATGTTTGTGCACCCGAAGTTGCCTATAAATATAGATGCTCCTTTGTTTCATGCTGCATATTGAAGTCTTCTTGATATATCCTGAGTAGCCATGGAGATTGTTCTTTGCGAGCTTGACGAGCCCCCGGGCCTGTTTCCTTTCTTTTGTAACTCTTGTTGGTAAATGGTGAAGTTCTTGTGGGTGGGATTAGTAGCAGGCTGATCTCGGGGTGGTATTTATCTATAAGGAACATTGAGGCAAATGGTGTAGGTCTTCTGACGTAGGTGGTGCATGTTGCGCTGCCTGATCTTCCAGTGCCTGCCCTCCATCCTTTTTGTTCTCCTTATAGTTATAATTAGCGCGTGTTTTGGCTTGTTCTTCGACAGTCCGCTGTAGATCGGCCATTGTTCTGTCTTGTGCTGTGTCATTTTGGCTCAGTCCGGTGCAGATCAGCTCGAGCTAGAGGATGATTCTGGGTTCTTCAAGTTTGAAGCTGTTATCGCTGTCAATCTTGGATGACTTGTGGGTGTCGCTCTGCCACCTATAGCAATCTTGGATGTGCGTCCTTCCTTTGGAGAGAATACATCTCGGTTGTTTATCTTGCTTAGCAATATTGTATCTTGGTGCGGTGGGTTGCAACCTCAGAATCCGTTGTGTTCTTTGCTGCCGCGCTGAATGATTTCCTTTGCTTTCTTTGTCGAATTCATCATATCTTGTACTCTGTTGTAATCCCAATGTCTTTTTGACTAGAGGAATAAAGAATGGAATTGTTTCTGTTGGAGGCCAAGTTCTTTTCTGTATTAGTCACTTCTCTATATGCTTGGTTGTAATCTAATGCTTTGTCCGACTTGTTGTACCCTTCTTTCTGCGTTGTTTCCTTGTGATTAGATGGCTCCGTTATAGTCTGAACGGACCGTTGCCTTTCCTCTGGCGTGTACAGTATTTACGGAACGGTAATTTGAAGGGCCATTCTTGGCAACCGCGTCGTCTGGGCCATGTGGGCCGCGTAAAATCTCCTTATAAGAATAACTGCCCTGTTACTGTTTGTTTCATCTGCTCTTGCTATTGAGAAAATTCCCCAACTGTAGCGTCGCTTCACAAACCCTAGCCCTCTGCTTTTGCCACTGTTCTTGTGCCCTTTTTTCCCCTTTTGGTTGTTCTGGTGATGGTGAGCAAGTCCAAGCAGTCCAAGAAGAAAGAAACCTTCGTCGATCAGGAGGCGACTCTTGAGCAGATTGACAACCCAGAGTTTATGGCGATGCGAGCGATGCAGAAGCATTTTCCCAAGCCCACGACTCACGAGGCGGATCTAGAATTGTTGGTGGAGCACGGGCTGCTTCAGGAACACCCTCTTTCTTTGTACGAGCTGCCAGGTGAGCATCAGGTTCCTTCCCCTTCTCCTGATCAATCCGTCCTCTTTGTCCATTTTGTCCGAGCGGGGCTTTGTTTTCCCCCGTCTGACTTTCTTTTGGAGTTTCTTCAATTTTATAAGGTTGAGCTCCATCATCTTACTCCTAATGGAGTTCTTTTCCTTGCTGCCTTTGCACATCTCTGCGGGATTCCCTCCTGTCTTCTTCTTTTTCGCAATTTTTTTTCGTTTGAAGCTTTCAGATGCTACGTCTCCTCCTCCCCTTGGCTGCTGCGTGGTTCAATCGCGCCAGGGGCAGAAGGCTAATTTCCTTTCTTTCTCTCTTTCTGATTCTGTCAAGGATTGGGCAGAGAAGTGGTTTTATGTGCCCAAGCCTTCTCCTACTTTTTCTTCTAATTTTTCTTCTGTTCCTCTGATCTCCCTTGTTGGAAAGATAAGCTTTCTGCTTCTGAGTCTGCGGCTATTAAGCCTTTGCTTAGCCGTATTGACCATCTCAAACAATCTGGCCTCACTGGTAACGGTATAGTGGCAAGTTTTATTCGCCGCCGGGTTCAAGCTCTTATGCAGAGGGAGAACTATGGCTTCGAGTGATATTTGATCATTTGAAAAGAATTTTTAGTAATGTGAGTGCAATGCCCGTCCGGGTTGCTGAGTATGATGCTGCTCATCCTCCTCCTGAGGTAACCTTTTTGTTCATTTCCGAGTTCTTTGTTCTTTTTGTTGTTGTTGTTGGGTGTCCTTTTGAATCAGCTTGTTTTTTTTGCAGGGTTATGGTTGAGCTTTTAAGCTCGTGCTTCCTGCTGCTGCTTCTACTGGTGGTGGTGCTGCCCCTTCTGGGCCGGGCTCTTCTTTTGCCAGGTTGCTTCCTGGTCTCTCTGAAGGTCAGGGCTCTTATGTAGAATATATTCCTGATCCTCGAGTTGTTCGATACATCTTGTCATCTAGGAAGCGGCGTTCTGAGGCTGCTCTTGAGCAATCGGTACCTAGTAAGGAGCGTTCTGTCCGTCGTCGTCCTTCGACAGGTAATGTTCTCGTAGGTGAGCTTTGAACCATGCTTTTCTTGGTTGTTTTGTATGTTTTGCTTCCTTGTCTTGATTATTTTTGCTCATTCGTTAATAGATGGACAATCTGTTATTGTGAACGAGGTGATGTCTGATGACGAGATTCCTCTCATTTCTTTAAGATCGTGAGTTATCTATCTCTCAGATGTTTCTTTTCTCTTGTTTGTCCCTGTTTGTCTTAACGGAGTTCTTTTGCCGTGAGCGAGCTCCGGGTTCTACTATTTTGCCAGCCATCCCTCTTCCTTCTTTGGCTGGCCCTGACTTGTTTTCTATGCCCCTTCCTTCCTTTTCTTTTTCTGATGTGTCCGGTAGTTTTAATAAGACTATCAAGTAAGTTTTTCTCTTGCTTTCTTTTGCTTGTCAGGCTGTTTAGCTTCTATTTTCTGATTGGCCCGAGCTCTTTTGATAGGCCTGCTGAAGATTCTTCGTCTTCTCCAGCTTTTGGGAAGTCTTTGGAACAGTCTTCTGCTGCTAGTAAGAATTTTCTTGACTTGTTGTTTCTTCTACTTCATAGCTCTTGTATTCTGTATGTCAATAACTTTATTTTTCTGCTTTTGGTAGCTTCTCCAGTACGTGCTGAGGCTCTTGAGCCACGTACTGAGGAGCAGTTTGTAGATGATGTGGTACTCCCACAGGAGATGCCCCGGATTGAAGAAAATCTCGTGGGTGAGCCTGCTGGTGTCCAACTGTTGACTGGGCCATCTGTGTCTAATGTACACGAGGCTGCTGCTGGTTCTGGTGCAGTGGTGGGGGAGGGTTCTGGTAACAACCCTTCCTCTATCGCTGTTGATGCTGGTGCCGGTATTGCTTCCTCGTCTAAGCCGGGTCCTCTTCTTTTGACTTGTGCTGGTGGTGAGCTGGCTAAGCTTAACCGAGTTGGCCGGGTTGCCGAGCTGCTCTCCTCTTGGGAGACTGTCTCTAGTGGCTTTGGTGCTGTTCTTAAGGTAATGCTTTTGCTTATTTCTCTTTCTTTTCTCTGTCATTTCCTTTGTTTTGGCTAATCGGGTTTCCTTTGATAGTCCTTTGCTCAGGATCAAGATCTTCTTTTTGGTCCTCAAGAGGAGCAGTCTGCTGCTTTTATTGAGGCTAATTTGAAGAGGACTGAGTCTGAGTTGGCTCAAGTTCGTGCCGAGCTGTCTCGAGAGAAGGAGCAACGTAGTGTTATGGAGGCTACTTTGCGTGCCCAAGTCGCTGATGCTGATAGGCTTCGTGAGTCCGCTCTGAAGGCTGTGGCAGAGGCTCAAGCTGAGAGCTCCGAGTTGAGGCGGGGTCACGCAGGTTTGTTTTTCTTTTACTGCTTGATATACTTGTTTTGCCGGGTTCTTTTCCTTCTTGTCTTCTGATTGTTCTTCTTTTTCAGCTCTTGCTAAAGAGAAGGAGCTCTGGATGAAGGAAAGGGAGGAGATGACAAATACCCTTCGCACTTCGGAAAACCAGGCTGAATCTATAAGTCTTCTTGCTGATTCCAAGTTGAAAGAAGCCTAATACTTATTTGCTCAGGGCAAATTAATGAGATCTGGGGCTGACCGTGACCTTATTCAGGCTATGAAGTCGGTGCAGGAACTTCAAACTAAATTAGAGGCATCTCAGAATCAATTTAAAGCTCTTTATAATGCCTTCCTGCCCATCCTTGCATCAATTGGACAACGGGGAGATAATCAAATGTATCTTGGTGATTTGATTCCTTTGATTCCTTCCCGGTTCTATGACTTTGTTAGGAATGGTTTCCGCCGCTGTGTGAACAATGTGGTTGCATATGTCCGGGTTCTTGCCCTGGATGCGCCTCTTGAGCGGTTGGCTGAGACTTCTACTACTGCTGAATTTATGAGGCAAGTAGAAACTGCCAAGGTGGAGCTTGAGGGTTTGACCAATCAAGTTGTAGAGCAGATGAATGTACTCCCTCCTTCTCCTCCTCCTGCTGTTTGAACAATTTGTAATTCACTCTTGAAGATAGTGACTTGTCTCTGTGATGTATGTAGTCTTTTCTGTTTTCATAGTTCTGGGTTCTGAGCAGGCTTCATTCTTCCTTTTCTTTGCTATTTTGTCTTTGTTGATCAGGCCCTTGCTTAGGCATAAAATGAGTCCTTCAATAATCTGTCGATTAGGCCTCTTCTTAGATATATGACGAGTTCTTCGACGCATTCTTCAATAGACTGTCGATTAGGCCCCTCCTTTAGGCGTACGTCGTGTTCTTCAATATATATTTAATTGTGCCACTCTTGGGGTAGATGGTTGTATTGCTTCACCAAAAAATTTTGGTAGTGCCGCTCTTGGGGCATAAGATCGAGTCGTATCATCAGAATATTAGCTGTGCCACTCTTGGGGCAAGTGATCGAGTATCAAAGAATATTTGACCGTGCCACTCTTGGGGCCAGTAATTGAGTTGCTTTATCAATGTTAGTAGATCGTGCCACTCTTGGGGTAGGCGACTGAGTTGTTTCTTCATGTAGTAGATCGTGCCACTCTTGAGGTAGGCGACTGCATTGTTTCTTCATGTAGTAGATCGTGCCACTCTTGGGGCAGGCGACCGAGTTGTTTCTTCATGTAGTAGATCGTGCCATTCTTGGGGCAGGCAATTGAGTTGTTTCATCATGTAGTAGATCGTGCCACTCTTGGGGTAGGCGACTGAGTTGTTTCTTCATGTAGTAGATCGTGCCACTCTTGGGGCAGGCGATTGAGTTGTCTTATAGACCCTAACATTTTCTGGGTTCGTTTGTCGATCGGGCCACAGTGGGCTTCGCGACGGGTTGCCCCCTTTTATCTAACATTTTCCGGGTTAGTTTATCGATCGGGCCACAGTGGGCTTCGCGATGGGTTGCCCCCTTTTATCTCCGATCGGGCCTCTCCGTAGGCACGCGATGGATCTGTCCTTTTGGACCCCAACCGTTTCCAGGCTGGTTTGTCGATCGGACCAACTAGTGGTACGCGACGGGGCTGTCAGTCGAACCATCTCCGAACGGTCGAGTGACGAGTTTAGTCAAGTTGTCTTATAGACCCTAACCGTTTCTGGGTTAGTTTGTCGATCGGGCCGCTGTGGGCTTCACGACGGGTTGCCCCCTTTTATCTTCGATCGGGCCTCTCCGTAGGCACGTGATGGATCTGTCCTTTTGGACACCAACCATTTCTGGGTTGGTTTATTGATCGGACCAACTAGTGGTACGCGATGGGGCTGTCAGTCGAACCATCTCCGTATGGTTGAGTGACGAGTTTTGCTTGCTTGAATCTCCGTATTCAAGCAGCTCTTGGCCGTTTTCGAGCCAAGTCCAACCGTTTCTGGGTTGGTCATCAGTCACACCATCTCCGTATGGTTGAGTGATGGAATTGCCCTATTAATCCCAACCGTTTCCGGGTTGGTTGTCGATCGTATACGCGACAGGGCTGCCTTTGAAGACCCCAACTGTTTCCGGGTTAGTTTGTCGATCGGACTAGCTAGTGGCTCACGATAGGGCTGTTATTTTTTCTTTGAATATAATCTTTCAAGTCTTCTGAGAAAATTCTTCTTTACTTTATTGAATGTTGGGCACAATGTACTTCTAATTGTAGAATCTTTTGAGTTGGCTAATGTGCCAGGTGTTCTTGATTGGTATCTCATCTGGTGTCATCAACTCGTATGTTCCAGGTCCTGTTGCTATTTTGACGACAAAGGGTTGTTGATGTTTGACCACCGATAGCCTACCACGGGGGTACCCGGGGCAGTATGTTCGGGCTTCAGTGTATGCAGAACTCGACGGTTAATGCAAGAGACAGTCGATTTATCCTGGTTCAGGCCCTCGATCGTGGATCGAGTAATAGCCCTACGTCCAGTCGGCTTTAGCCTTTGCGTTGGATTGATTGTAAAGTGTTGTGTTGTGTACAATCGTTCTCTTCAACTCCCGATCCAAGGAGCCTTGCCCTCCTTTATATAGTCAGGAGGCCAGAGTCCTAGTCAGTTTGCAATGAGAGTTCCTAATAGGATTACAGAATAGTACTACTACTAAGATTATAGGGGGGAGAATCCTAGTTAGACTAGTACTTATCCCTTCCTTGCGGGGTATCCTGTGGGTCCCGCACTGACAAGCCCCCGAGCACTTCATGGTTGAGTTCTGAAAGCCTCGTCTTGTTCCTTCAAGTCTTGTCGAGCAGGAACAAGCTTCGTCCGAGTGCTTTCTTGAGCGAAACCGTGTAGCGCTTCGTGAGATCTTCACGTGGTGTGTACCTTTTTGAAGAAAAAGTACTCCCATTTGGATGTAGCCCCCGAGCCTCTTGCTGTTTGGCACAAGGAGCTTGAGGGTCTTTTCTTGAAATTGCCTTGATTCTTCATCGAAAGGCTCCTGAGCATATACCTGGTTTCTTTGTTTAAAAAGATCTCGGATTGAGCTATGTCCGGGTTCTTTTTGTCGAAAAGAGCTCGGACATAGCTATGTCCGAGTTCTTTTTAGCTTGTGGCCTTGAAGTCGTCTGTCTTGAAGAAGTCTCCTAAGTGACGTGCGCTTTTTTGAAAAAAGTGCACTCACTGTCTGGGTTCTTTTTAGCTTGTGGCCTTGAAGTCGTCTGTCTTGAAGAAGTCTCCTGAGTGACGTGTGCTTTTTTGAAAAAAGTGCACTCACTGAGTGTAGCCCCCGAGCCTCTTGCTATTTAGAACAAAAAGTTAAAGGGTCTTGAATCTGAGTTGTTTGAAAGGACTGTGTACCTCTCCTTTTGCAGCCCCCGAGCATATATCCGGGTTGTTTTGTTCAGGAAGAACTCGGATGCAGAGCCTTGGCATGTTCTCTGGTAGTCTGTTGTTGTCAGATGTAGTTGTATGGTGGTGGTTGAGTGTAAATGCCTTTTGTTCACGGGTTATACTTTGTTGGTATATTCTTCCGAATATGCTCATCTTCAAGTACTGTTCCCTCTCGCCTGAGTCTTCCATTATTGAGCCCTGTCTTTTCACTATGTTCTTTGTTAGGCTTGTTTCGTTGGTACTCCTAGTCCATGTGCACTGCTCCTTCGATCTATAAATACCCTCCCAGAGTGCTTGTTTTCATCCATTGAACATTCTGTTGAAACCTTCGTGGTCATGAACATGATAGTTTGTGAAGTAGAGCAGCCCCCGAGCGTGTTTTGTGGTTCCTGTGTGTCTTTTCGTAGCTGGAGGAAGTCTTGTGATAGGGATTAGAGGTAGGCTAATCCCGCAGCAGCATTGTACCAGGATGTACATGGTGGTAGTTGGAGGAAGTCTTGTGATGTGGGCTTCGTTCCTTCATCTGGCAGTTCTGGGTTGATCCTCGTCGCCTGTCCTGAGACTGTCTGGTGTAGATCAACACCATATCTAGCATCACATTAGTCTTGGGTAGATAGATGCCTATCGGCCTTCTCTGCTCCATGTTGTCCTGTCGTGCTGTTGATTTCCACCTTGGGTGCACTGCGTCCGTCCTTTGAAGAAAATAGTATAGCCGATGGCGGTTTATCCTTCCGAGTAGCAATTTGGGATACGTAGTCATTCTAGAGCCTAGCCGTGTCCGGGTTCCTCTTTGCTACTTTGCTTTTCGTGGTACCGAGTTCGTTGGGTCTTGTAAGGTTTGTAATCTTCTATTTTTTGAAGTCGCTTGTAATAGAAAGAATCTTGTCTTCTGAGTTGTCATTTATTTTTCTGCTGTAGTCCTGGTTGTTCATGAGATTCCCGAGTTCTTTCGGTAAGGACCGAGTTCTTATGTTCCTTGTAAGGTAGCCCTTCTTTTCTTCATGGTTGACGGGTTGTTTTTGTAGTAATATGATAACCCCATCGTAGTGCTGGATGGATAAGTCTGAAATCTGCCCGTTGAATTGTACCGTTGTGTGGATTTGTGCCCTCTGTCATTTTAGCTGTGTCAGTAAATGGACCGTTGCGTTCTCACACGGTGCTTTAACGGGCCTGGTGGGCCGTTTTTATCGCTGTAAAATCTATTTAAAGACCCTTCATCTTCTTTTTCTTTACTGCCCTTCTCTTGCCTTGAAAACCCTAGCTCTCAGAAATCCGCCGCCGCCGTCGCCGTCCAAACTTTCTCTTCCCCTGGTTGCTTTTTGCCTCTGTTAGTACATGGGTAAGAAGAAAACCGTGAGCAAGTCCCAGTCTAACTTCGTGGACGAGGAATCATCACTTTCTTTGACCGAGAACCAAGAGTTTGTGGCCATGAGGGCTGCTCAGAAGGTTTGGCCGGCTCCGACAACAATCGAAGAGCAGCTTCGCAAGCTTGTCAGCGATGGCTTGATCCAAAGCAAGGACTTTGCTGAATGGAGAGCTCCAGGCGAGCATCGGGTCCCTGCTCCCGGTCCTGGTGAGATCGTCCTCTTTGTCTCCTTTGTCCGTGCTGGACTCTGCCTTCCCGCTTCTGCCTTCCTCCATCGATTCCTTAATTATTTTGGGGTTACTTTGAACCATCTTACCCCCAATGCTATCCTCCATCTTTCTGTCTTTGTTCATCTTTGCGAAACCTTTCTTGGAATTCCTCCTTCTCTTTCCCTCTTCCGTTTCTTCTTTCGTTTGAAACCACAACCCCGCTGTGATGACACTTCTGTTCTTGGTGGGTGTGGGATTCAGTTCCATCAGGGTCTCAAAATTAAAATTTTTGATTATGACTTAGTTGACTCTGTGAAGGATTGGCATTCCGAGTGGTTTTATTCCGCCAACATGATTCCTCCTCTTTCTGTTCCTTCTTCTTCTGGTCCCACGGTTAACGATCGATGGGAAAAGAAACTCTTGATGGATTATGAGAACCAGGCGATCAAGCTGCTTGTTGAGAGGATAAGTACTCTGAAACAGCAAGGTTTGACCAGCCTTGGTATTATTTCCAGTTTTCTTCGCCGTCGAGTCCAACCTCTTAAGGAGCGAGAAAACTTTGGTTTTGAGTACTCTGGGGCAGAGGATCCTTCTTGTATGGTCCCTGCCCTTGAGTTGACCGACGAGGAGGTGCTCGAGTGTCTTCGGAAGATGCTGAAAGGGGTGAACGTCGTTCCTTATGTTGTTGTTGAGTATTGCGCTAAGAACCCTCCTCCTGCTGTGAGTTGTTTTTCTTTTATTCGAGTACTTTTTGAATTTCCTTTGTGGTCTCCACCTTTGTTTAATATTTCTCATCTGGTTGTTTTACTCTTCTTTGTTGGAATTGGGGTGCAACTTTGTTGACCCAATCCCCCTTGATGTCCTCCCTGCCGTGGTGAATACTGGGGAGGATCTTGCTGGGGCTTCTGTAATTAGTAAGTTCCAAATTACCACATCATTTCCTGGAGTTTCTTCCAGAGTTGTTGATGTATATGAAGAATATGTTCCTCGTCCAGTCCCCCAAGGTCCTCGTAGCATCTTGAAGAGGGGGCGAACGGATGGTTCTTCATCTGGTCTGCCTGCTTCCAAGAAGTCTCGCAAGCCAAGTACTCGCTCAGGTACTCCAGTTGTAGCTAGCATGATCTTAGGTGAGCATATTAATACTCTATGTCCCTTTGTTTTCTTGTTTTTATCTTGAACTGAGTGCTTTTGTTCTTTTTTCAGCGGGTGCCCTGGTGGCCTTGGTCAAGACCGAGGAGGAAGAGGATGATGATGTACCCCTTATCATGCGGCGGTGAGTTGTTTTCACATTTTCCTACCGTTGAATTCCTCCTTTTTGTTTTGACTTTAGTCTTGATCTTTTTTGTAGTAATCAGACATCGAGTATGGGTTCTTCTGAGGCTCCTGCACCGGTTTTCTCTATAGCTCTGGTGTTGAGTTCTTCGGTAGCTCTAGTACCGAGTTCTTCCATAGCTCCAGTACCGAGTTCTTTTGGGGCTCCGGTACCGGCTTCTTCCGGGGCTCCGGTACCGGCTATACCACTACAGCCGCCAAGTGGCGAGAACATTTTTGTCGCCGTGGTTCCCCTTGTGAGGTCTTCTTTTTGTTTTGAGAATAAGAAGATAGCTGGGTGAGTGGATTCTGGTTTCATCTCTTTGCTTCTGTTTTCCTTTTCTCTTGTTCTCATTGGCGAGTTCTTTTATCAACTTTCAGGCCTTCGTCTTCTCTCGTCCCCCCGTCGACTTCTTCTCAGCCCTCTGTTGTGCCACCGAGTACTGAGCCTCAGGACTCGCAGCACGCTGTTAGTGAAGTGGTTGAGGGGGCGACAAGGCTTTCTGGCGACGATGCCGCTGCTGACTTGGTTGCCCCGGAGGTGACCGTGGCCATTGCGGTAGGTCCTTCTAAGGGATTGGCCTTGGCTTCCTAGGAGATTGCTCTGGTCATGCCTTCTTCGCCTCGGCCGGCTTCTCCTTCTCCTTCTCTTGCCTCCGATGGTCCGTCTTTTGCTGATGATGTGGTGCAGCAGTTTGATGCCACTCATCGGCTATCAGAGTTAACTGCTGCCTGGGGAAGCTTATCGTCCCTTGCGACTTCTTTTGGAGAAAAGCTCCTGGTAAGTTTTTTTGCCGTTCCTTCTTTGGACGTTCGCTTTTCTTCTATCCTCATTCCTCGTTTTTCTTTGTCTCTTCTTGCTCAGTCCTTCTCTCATGATCATATCAGCTTCTTTTTCTCGTCTGAAAATGAGAAAAAGTTATCTTCTGAAGTGAGCGCCCTAAAAGCTGATCTTGACCTCCTCCGGGCCGAGCGTCAAACGTATTAGCAGGAGGAAAGATCTCTTCGTGCCCGGGTTGTTGAGACCGAGAAGCAGAGGGATGCCGCTTTCTAGGAGGCCTAAAAGAATTCGGAGGCCGTGAAGAACTTGGAGGCCGTGAAGAAAGAGTGCAATGGTATTGCGGGTTCTTTTTGTTTCCTTCTGCATTCAAACTCTCCTTTCTGCTGACTTGTTGTTTGTTGCCTTGTCCAGCTCTCCAGGTTGAAAAGCAGAAACTCTCGGAGGGCGTTGATGAAATGAAGACTCTTGTTCGTACGAGTCACAACAAGGCTGAGGAGGTAATTACTCATGCTGAGGAGGAACTTGCGCTTGCTAAGTTGATTTGGCATGGAGCTGATAGAGATCTTGTGTAGGCCCAAAAACTATTGAAGACTTGTCTGGCAAGTTGGTGACGGCTACTAAAAACTGGAAAGCTTTGTGGAAATCCTTTCGTTCAGTAGCCGACGTCCTCTGAACTCCAACGGATGATGGGCAATCTTGGGCTCAGTTGATTCCTCGAATTCCGACTCGTTTCCAAGAGTTAGTGAAGAGCTGTGCCCAACTGTGTACCAAGAATGTCCTGGCTCAGGTCCGAGTTCTTGCTCCGGTGGCTCCTTTGTCCAAGATAGCAGAGGAGGCTGACAATCAAGAATACATTGATGCCGTTGAGAGGATGGAGCCTGAGGTTGAAGACTTAGCTAGTAGAATAGTAGATAATCTTAATATTGTTATCTCTCCTCCTGATGATGAGGCTTGATGTATTTGACCTTTATGCCCATGCCTTGTAATATGACATTATGCTTCTTTTGAATGAAGATTTTTGTTGATGTCTTCTCTTTTGGATGATTTGTCCAATTGGTCAGAGTTACTTGACTTGCCGAGTACTTTATCTTGCTTTCGTCTTTGCCTTGTAAAACAACTCTGCGCGCTATTTTGACAAACTCTCTTGATTTGTCGAGTACTTTTCTATCCCATGTAAACAACTCATTATATATATAGATCTTTGTGCTGACAACCTTTCTTGATCTGTCGAGTGCTTGTCTGGCCTTCTTCCGTGCCATGTAAACGACTCGTTATATGTAGGCCATTTTGTTGACAACCTTTCCTGATCTGTCGAGTGCTTGTCTAGCCTTCTTCTATGCCATGTAGACAACTCGTTATATGTAGGTCTTTGTGTTCTTGGGTATCTCCAGTGTAGCCCTCGAGCCTCTTGCTATTTGGAACAAGTAGCTGGAGGGTCTTGTCTTGAAATTGCTCGGTTTACGCCCAGGCTTAGTTTTTGCTTTTTGTTTCGGGTGTTAGCTCGTTAGCTATCCTCATCGGCAGGCTCAAGCATCTTTTCAGCTATTTTGCTCCGACCGAGATGCTCAGGCATATTTTTAGCCATTTTTCTTTTTATTTCGGGTGTTAGCTTGTTAGCTACCCTCATTGGCAGGCTCAAGCGTCTTTTCAGCTATTTTGCTCTCGGCCAGGATGCTTAGGCGTCTTTTTAGCCATTTTACTTTTTATTTCGGGTGTTAGCTTGTTAGCTACCCTCATCAGTGGGCTCAAGCGTCTTTTCAGCTATTTTGCTCTCGGCCGGGATGCTCAGGCGTCTTTTTAGCCATTTTGCTTTTTATTTCGGGTGTTAGCTTGTTAGCTACCCTCATCGGCGGGCTCAAGCGTCTTTTCAACTATTTTGCTCTCGGCCGGGATGCTCAGGCGTCTTTTTAGCCATTTTGCTTTTTATTTTGGGTGTTAGCTTGTTAGCTACCCTCATTGGCGGGCTCAAGCGTCTTTTCAGCTATTTTGCACTCGGCCGGGATGCTCAGGCGTCTTTTCAGCCATTTTGCTTTTTATTTCGGGTGTTAGCTTGTTAGCTACCCTCATTGGCGGGCTCAAGCGTCTTTTCAGCTATTTTGCACTCGACCGGGATGCTCAGGCGTCTTTTCAGCCATTTTGCATTTAAGAAAACAACTCGAAGAAAGCCATGATGAGACATATGTTTGTCAAGTTTGAATCATCTTTATTGATCATGAATATTGATGTGTTACAATGATACATATGTTTTTGGTGAGCGCTATCTTTGTTGATCATGAACGTTGATCTCTTGTGTCTTGTATATATATTTTCCCTTGAGTTGTTTTTATGCGTAGAATCTTCGTAGCTGACTGATGTGTCATGTATTGCTGACTTCTTTTCCGTCTTCAGTTATGAGCTTGTATGTGCCTGGTCCGATGACTTTTGTGATGATAAAAGGACCTTCCCATGGACTGAGTAGTTTGTGGCGTCCGTCGGTTTTTTGTATTCTTCTTAGTACTAGGTCTCCGACTTTTAATGATCGAGACTGTGTATTTTTGTTGTAGTGGCGCCTTAGTCCTTGGAGGTATCTTGCTGATTGTAGGGTAGCGTTTACTCTGACTTCTTCTGTACTATTGAGTTCTAATCTTCGGGTGTGTTCTGCTTCTCCTTCGTCATATTGTTCTATCCTTGGTGATGTCCAAATCAAGTCTGCGGGTAGTACGGCTTCTGATCCGTACACCAGGAAGAAAGGTGAGTATCCGGTGGCTCTGCTTATTTGAGTCCGTAGCCCCCATACAACCTTGGGCAATTCTTCGATCCATTTTGATCCATAGTCTACTAGTTCTTCATACAGTCTTGGTTTCAATCCAGCTAGTACGAGTCCGTTAGCCCTTTCTACCTGTCCGTTGGCTTCTGGATGTGCGACTGATGTGTAATCTATGCTAAAGCCACAATCCTGAGCCCAACTTTGGAATTCTGTGGCCGTGAAGGGAGAACCCAAATCCGTGATGACTCGATTGGGCATATCGAAGCGATGCATAATGTCTTGGATGAACTCGACTGCTTTGGCTGCGCTGTATTTTGCTAGTGGTTTGAATTCAATCCATTTGGTGAACTTGTCGATTGCCACGAAGATGTACTCGAATCCGCCTTTTGCTTTCTTGAGAGGTCCTACTTGATCCAGCCCCCAGCAGGAGAAGGGCCAAGCAGGTGGTATGCAGATGAGGTTGTGGGCTGGCACATGAGCCTGTCTTGCGAACATCTGACAACTTTTGCATCTTCTGATGAGTTCTTCTGCGTCTTTCAAAGCGGTTGGCTAGTAGAAACCAGTGCGAAATGCTTTGCCGACTAGTGTTCTTGAAGCGGCGTGATTTCCACAGCAACCTGAGTGTATTTCGTCTAGGATTTGTTTGCCTTCTTCAAATGAGACGCATTTTAGGAGTACTCCTGATGATGCGGCTCTTCTGTATAGCTTGTCTCCTACTAGGACATAATTCTTGCTTCTACGAACAACTCGGGTAGATTCCTATTTTTCTGCTAGTAACTTATTCTCTTTGATGTAATCAATAAAGACTTGGGTCCATGAAGTGGTGATTACCAAGATCTGGTTGTCTTTGGCTGAGATTTCAGGGGTTATCTCACCGGATTGTTTGATAGAGGGAGCTGATAGCTCCTCTATGAATACACCAGGTGGGACCTTCACCCTGTCTGATCCAAGCTTGGTGAGGATGTCTGCCGCAATATTAGAATCCCGCAGGACATGTAGAATTTCTAATCCTTGGAAATGTTTTTTGAGTTTTCGGATTTCAGCACAGTAAGCACCCATGTTTTCTTTGGTGCAATCCCAATCTTTGTTGACTTGGTTGATGACTACTGCTGAATCGCCGTATACGAGTAATCGCTTGATTCCAAGGGTAATTGCCACTCGTAGCCCGTGGATGAGAGCTTCGTATTCTGCTTCATTGTTGGTAGCTTGCCATAATATCTGAAGGACATACTTGAGTTGTTTTTTGTCCGGAGAAATTAGGAGGACGCCTGCACCGGCTCCGCCTAGCTTGAGTGATGCATCAAAGTACATCTTCTAATGATCAAGGATGGTGCTTGACACGGGTTGTTGAATTTCTGTCTATTCGGCAACAAAATCAGCAAGGGCTTGGGATTTAATTGCTTTCCGCAGGGTGAAATCGATGTTGAGAGCACCGAGTTCAACTGCCCACTTGGAAATGCGTCCTGTTGCGTCTTTGTTGTGTAATATGTCTCCTAGTGGGAAATCTGTCACCACAGTAATCTTGTGGCTTTCAAAATAGTGGCAAAGCTTGCGTGAAGTGATCAGTAGGGTGTAGAGTAGTTTTTGCACATACGGGTACCGGATTTTTGATTCTGACAGTACTTCGCTGATGTAGTATACCGGGCGTTGTACCTTATACATGCGCCCTTCTTCTTCTCTTTCTATTACTATTGCCGTGCTGACTACAGTAGAAGTTGCCGCAATGTATAGCATCATGTCTTCGTCTTTCTTTGGAGGTGTTAGGATTAGTGAGGATGTGAGGTATGCCTTAAGTTTCTTGAAAGCTTCATTGGCTTCTTCTGTCCACTCGAACTTGTCTGTCTTCTTTAGCAATTTAAAGAAAGGTAACCCTTTTTCGCCCAGTCTTGATATGAAATGATTTAGTGCCGCCATGCAGCCTGTTAGCTTCTGCACGTCTTTGATACTTCAAGGAGGGCCCATCTCTATTATGGCTCGAATTTGCTTGGCGCTTGCTTCGATTCCACGATGACTGACTAAGAATCCGAGTAGTTGTCCTGAAGGAACTCCGAATACACACTTGTTTGGGTTCAATTTCCACCTCCATCTTTTTAGATTCTCAAAGGTTTGTTTTAAGTCTTCAATCAGTGCATCCGGGTTCTTTGTTTTTATAACCACGTCATCCACGTATGCTTCTATGTTTTCATCGATCTGATCTCCAAGGCATGTTTGGATAGCTCTTTGGTAAGTGGCTCCAGCATTCTTGAGTCCAAACGATATGGTCTTGTAGCAGTAGGCGCCGAACGGAGTGATGAAAGATGTCTTACTTTGGTCCTGTTCTTTTAATGCGATCTGGTGATATCCGGAATAGCAGTCCAGAAAGGATAATAGGGCAGATCCTGCCGTTGAATCAACTATCTGATCAATGCGTGATAGCCCGAATGGATCTTTCGGGCAGTGTTTGTTGAGATCTGTGTAGTCGACACACATGCGCCACTCGTCCATATTCTTTTTCTGTACTAGAACTGGGTTTGCTAGCCAATCTGGATGAAGGATTTCTCTAATGAATCCGGCTGCCATTAGTTTTGTAATTTCCTTTTTAATTGTTGCCTTCTTGTCGGGAGAGAATCATCGTAGTCGTTGTTTCACAGGCTTGGAGCTTTCATTGATATCAATTATGTGCTCAGCCAACTCTCTTGGGACCCCTAGCATGTCGGCCGGCTTCCAAGCGAAGATATCTTTGTTGTCTCGAAGAAAGTTGGTGAGCACGAGTTCCTATTTTGCTGATAGGTGTGCACTGATGGTTGCTATTTTTGAGGGATCACCGGTGCCCATGTCGATTTGCTTGACGTCGGCTTCTTTTGGTGGTGCTAGGATGCTTGGCTTTTTAGCTGGTATCTCTAGTTCTTCTTGATTTATTTTTGTGGCACTAGTGGCTATTTCTTTTCTTCCATCATTTGCTTGCGCTCTTGCTGCAATTTGAATAGCCTGAACATCACAATCAAATGCGCGCTTTAAATCACTCCAAAGAGAAAGAACACCGTTAGGCCCTGGCATTTTAAGCAATAGGTACGGATAATGCGGTATTGCCATAAATTTTGCTAGTGCCGGGCGCCCGAGGATTGCGTGATATGATGAATCGAAGTCTGCGACTTCAAACTTGATGAACTCTATACGGTAGTTTGAGGGAGTTCCAAAGGTAACCGGTAGAGTGATTTGTCCAAGTGGCATTGCTGCCTTGCCGGGTACTATGCCATAAAAAGGTGTGCTTGTTGGTGTGATCATCTCGGTGAGTTGTAGTCCCATCTTCCTTAGAGTTTCTAAAAAAATAATGTTGAGTCCGGCTCCTCCGTCGATTAGTACTTTCATAATAGTCATACCAGCAATGGTTGGATCTAGAACCAGTGGGTAATGGCCTGCGTTTCCTACGCTAGTCCATTGGTCTTCTCTTGAAAATTAGATTGGATACTCTGACCAATTGAGATATCTTGGTGTAGCAGGTTCTGCTGCCATGATGGTTCGTAACGCTAGTTTTTCTTGATGTTTGCTTCTGGAATCTAGAACCACAGCAAAGATTACTGCCACTGTCCCTCTAGATTTTTGGAATCCCTTGTCTTCAAGGTTGTCTCCTTTTTTCTAATTGTCTTCTTTATTGTTTCCCTTGCTATCTTTTCTAGTGTATCTTTCGTTGAAGGTGTAGCAATTTCCGATGGTGTGCTTTCCGTTGGGGTGCAAGGGGCAACGTATGTTCTCAATGTCATCATATCTTCTGGGTTTTGAAAACTTCTTTGATTTGTCAGCCACTACTACTGTGTTATCCGGACCACGCTTTCTTTCCTGATGTCTGCTGTTTGGAGGAATTTGCCTACCTGGGTTGTCTCTGTTGTTTCTATCCGGGAATCTTTCTCGTGTCTTCTCCTCTGCAGTAATCATCTTTTCCACTGTTCTTTTGAATTCTTCATTGTTTCTTGGGTTTTCTTTGCAGAAGTCTTGAAATTGCCACCTAGCCATGATTCCGTGAGAGAAAGCTTCGATTACTTCTCTTTCGGTGATATCATGTACTTGAGCTCGTAGTTCGCCAAATCGTCGATAGTAATTTCTTAGACTTCCTTCTCCCCTCTGCTTGAGCCCTTTTAATTCGTAGTGGGTGATTGGATGTGTAATAATTCCCACGAAATTATCGCAAAAAGCTCTTTGCAAGTCTTCCCAATTTCTGATTGATCCTGGATCCAATTTGTCAAACCATTGAAGTGGCATAGTTTCCAGGGCCATGGGAAAGAACAATGTTTTGATGTCATCGTCCCCACCGGCCAATTCAATCGATTGCGAGTAAATCCTGAGCCATTACTTTGGTTCGGTCTTGCCATCATACTTGGAGTGGTTGGACGGCTTGAACTTGTGAGGTAGTCGTATCGAAGCAAGCCTGTTTGCAAAACAGGGGAATCTATCATGTGTTCTGGCTTCCGTATATTCTGATTCTGCGCCCCCTTCTTGCCAACTGTCATCTTGGTGAGAGTAGTTCTGTGTGGCTGTCCGAGTAGGCATTTCACTTCTGGCCTTTCTTGGTTGTTCGACTCGGTTGTTTTGACTATGATTTCTTCGGTTCTCTCCGTTGTGACTTCTACTTGGTCCAAGTCTTTCGAAAGCGGACTTCCTTTGATTTTGATCTTCCTGTTCATGAGATGTTGCTCTTCCGTCGCGCATCCTAAGGACTGTTGAACGGAGGAAGTCCCAGAGCTATTCTTATTTTTCATTGGGATGTGAAGTTGCTCTGAGTTCTTCTAATGCTTCTTAGATCTTATCGTAGGGTGTATTCACTGCTCGTCCTTCTTTGACTTCTCGCTCTGATTTTCTTCTGTTGTACTCGGCTAGATCCAACTCATATTTGATCCAAGTGTCCTTTCGCTGCTTAGCACGGCGTTGACGTCCTTGTTTCAATTTATTCTTTCTTTCTCTCGCTTGCCTTTGACTTTTAGTCTCACCATCGTGCCCCTGGATAAATGGTGATATGTTGGATTCGGATTCATCTGAAGACCTTATGTCGGGTGCTTCTAGGGGGATCAATGGTGATCGAGGATGGCGAATCATCAATACTTCTCTAGCGTGAGTTGTTCTGTCATCGTCGTTGATTTCCATACAGCCAGAGCTGTTGATAACTTCAGTAGAGGTTTCAAGGTCATAGATCAAATCTCCTTCTTGGTAGGGTAGAATTGCTGTTGTCGTATCATCGACTAGTTGGGTGTCGTCATCCTCAGGAATGGTACCTGGCCAGTGAACGATGTAGTCTTGAGATGTTATAGTTAAAACAAGACCTTCCTGGGCTCCTTTCAGTGACATTCTAAGCACGGGATAGGTGGATCCTTCGTGCCATGTCTGATAAGATGTTGCCATGTTGTGGAGTCCGAACGGAAGAGGACCCGACTTCTTTGAAGTACTTTCGGTGGACTCCGAGTAGTATTCTTGATAGGTTGACGTCATGTTCTGGAGCTTTGTCAGAAAAGAACTCGGTTTTCCGAAAGAACTGGAATAAGACTTCGTCTCGGAAGTGGAACTTGAGTTCAAATCGGATGCGTGAAGTCGTGGAATCCGAGTTGGATTGGAAATTGCGAGCTGCGCGAATCTTCCAACAAGCTGATCTGTCATTGTCGTCGAACTGAAAGAGTCCTGATGATGATCTGAATCTTCGAGGAGATGGCCTTGGAGCTTGCCATCGTCGCCTGCCTTGCAGATCCATGAACCGAAGATGAAGATTGATCCCTTCGAGAAGATCATGTTGTCGAGGTCCATCGAGCTCTCGGATGCAAAGTCATCGAAACCCCCTACCTGGCGCGCCAGCTGTCGATGTTTGACCACCGATAGCCTACCATGGGGGTACCCGGGGCAGTATGTTCGGGCTTCAGCGTATGCAGAACTCGACGGTTAACGCAAGAGACAATCGATTTATCTTGGTTCAGGCCCTTGATCGTGGATCGAGTAATAGCCCTACGTCTAGCTGACTTTAGCCTTTGCGTTGGATTGATTGTAAAGTGTTGTGTTGTGTACAATCATTCTCTTCAACCCCCGATCCAAGGAGCCCTGCCCTCCTTTATATAGTCAGGAGGCCAGAGTCCTAGTCGGCTTGTAATGAGAGTTCCTAATAGGATTACAGAATAGTACTACTAAGATTACAGGGGGGAGAATCCTAGTTAGACTAGTACTTCTCCCTTCCTTACGGGGTATCCTGTGGGTCCTGCACCGACAAGGGCCCTTCCCAAGGGCTGAGTAATTTGTGTCTTCCATCCTTCTTCTAGATTAGACGTAAAACTGAATCCCCAGGTTTTAGAGTATGAGGCTGAGTATTTTTGGCATAATGCCTTCGTAGTCCTTGTTGATATCTTGCATTCTGTATTATTACGCTGTCTCTGACTTCTTCGATAGACTCAATTTCTAGCCATCTTGTTTCTTTGGCTTCTCCTTCTTCGAATTGTTTGATCTTTGGTGACAGCCATATCAGGCATGCCAAACCTGTGCATGATGTCTTGGATGAATTTGACTACTTTTTCTGCACTATACTTGACCAGAGGTTTGTATTCAATCCATTTTGTAAACTTATCGATTGCCACAAATATGTACTCAAAGCCTCCTTTTGCCTTCTTGAGTGGTCCGACTTGATCTAGCCCCCAGCAGAAAAATGGCCAAGCTGGAGGAATGCATATTAGATTGTGTGCAGGTACATGAGATTGTCTTCCAAACATTTGGCACTTTTTGCATGTCTTGACCAGTTGTTCTGCATCTTTGAGAGCTGTTGGCCAATAGAACCCAGACATGAAGGCTTTGCCAACTAGGTTCTAGATGCGGCATGATTCCGACAACATCCAGAGTGGATTTCTTCTAAGATCTCTTTTCCTTCGTTTGTTGGCACACACTTGAGTAGTACTCCTGATGATGCTGCTATTTTGTAACTTGTCGCCTACAAGGACATAATTTTTGCTTCTTCTGATGACTCGAGTTGCTTCGGTTTTGTCTCCTGGTAGTTTCTTCTCTTTGATATATTCAATGTAAGTTTGTCTCCAATCGGCTTGGATTGTCAAGACTTGATTTGTAAGATTAGGTGTTTCCACTTGATCTAATTCCATGGGATCATCTATTTCTTTTGCTTTCTTCTCCTTTGTAAACCCGGGTTGTTTGATGGATAGAGTTGTGAGTTCTTCAACGAATATTCCGGTGGTACTCTTGCTCTATCTGATCCCAATTTTGCTAGTACATCTGCTGCAACATTTGAGTCTCTTAATACATGGTGAATTTTGAGTCCTTGAAAATTCTTCTCAAGTTTTCTGATTTTGGCACAATATGCATCCATGTTATCTTTTGTGCAGTCCTAATCTTTGTTGACTTGGTTGACTACTACTGCCAAATCGCCATATACCAGTAATCTCTTGATTCCGAGTGTATTTGCAACTCTTAGACCATGTATTAATGCCTCATATTCTGCTTCGTTGTTGGTTGCTTGCCATAGGATTTGTAGCACATATTTAAGTTGTCTTCCTTCTGGTGATATGAATAATACCCCTGCTCCAGCTCCTCCTAGTTTTAGAGAGCCGTCGAAGTACATTTTCCAGTGGTCAAGAATTGGTTCGGGTTCTTTTTGACTGATCTCTGTCCATTCAGCAATGAAATCGGATAACGCTTGTGATTTGATTCAGTTCTTGGCTTGAAGTCTAGATTTAGAGCACCGAGTTCTACTGCCCACTTAGATATCCGACCTGTTGTGTCTTTGTTGCGCAAAATGTCTTGTAGTGGAAAATTAGTTACCACTGTTATTTTGTGTTCGTGGAAATAGTGCCTTAGCTTCCTTGATGATATCAGCACGGCGTAGAGTAGCTTCTGTACGTGTGGATATCTTACTTTTGATTCTGTTAACACCTCACTTATGTAGTAGACTGGCCTCTATACTTTGTACGCATGTCCGGGTTCTTCTCTTTCACCTACGATAGCTGTGCTGACAACATTTTTTGTTGCTGTAATATATAGCATCATGTCTTCTTTGTCTTTTGGTGGTGTCATTACTGGTGATGAAGCCAGATATTCTTTTAACTTTTGGAATGCTTCTTCTGCTTCTTCTGTCCATTCAAAATTTCCTGTCTTTTTTAGTAATTTGAAGAACGGTAACCCCTTTTCTCCTAGCTAGGAGATGAATCTGTTGAGTGCTGCCATGCAGCCTGTAAGCTTCTGTATATCCTTGACCTTTTTGGATGGTTTCATATCCATGATGGCCTTGACTTGTTTTGTACTTGCTTCAATTCCTCGGTTACTGACTAGAAATCCGAGTAGTTGCCCCGATGGGACTCTGAAAACACACTTTGTAGGATTCAACTTCCACTGCCATGCTTTTAAATTCTTGAAAGTTTCTTCAAGGTCTTTTATTAATGAGCCGGGTTCTTTTGTTTTGATCACCACATCATCGATGTAGGCTTCTACGTTTCTTCCAATTTGTTCTCCCAAACATGTTTGAATTGCTCTTTGATATGTTGTGCCTGCGTTCTTTAGTCTAAAGGGCATAGATTTGTAACAATATGCTCCAAAAGGTGTCATAAATGATGTCTTGCTTTGATCTTCTTCTCTTAATGATATTTGATGGTAGCCTGAGTAGCAATCTAAGAAAGACAATAGAGCCGATCCTGCTGTTGAATCAATTATTTGATCAATTCTTGGTGGGCTGTATGGATCTTTTGAGCAATGTCTGTTGAGGTCTATGTAATCGATGCACATGCGCCACTCTTTTGAGTTCTTTTTCTCTACTAGGACTGTGTTGGCAAGCCAATCTGGGTTGAGTATTTCCCTGATGAACGCTGCTGCCATGAGTTTGGTGATCTCTTTTTTGATTGCTTCTTTGCTGTCTGGTGCAAACCTTCGTAGCTTCTGTTTGATGGGTTTTGATCCTTTATTCACATCAATTATATGCTCAGCCAATTTTCTTGAGACCCCTGGCATGTCGGCCGGCTTCCAAGTGAAGATATCTTTATTGTCCCAAAGAAAATTGGTGAGAGCGAGTTCCTATTTGGGGTCGAGACTTGCACTGATGATTGCTGTCTTTTCTAGGTCACCAGTCATCAGGTCTATGGTCTTTGTAGCTGCTTCTTTTGGAGGTGCAAAGTTGTTTGGCTTCTTTGCTAGAATTTGGATCTCATCTGGGTTCATTTCATTTGCCAGGGTTGCGATTTCTTTTCCTGTCTTCAGATCTTGTAATCTTTCTGATATCTGTACTGCTTGCACGTCACAATCATATGCCTTCTTTAGATCTCCTTTTAGTGATAGTACGCCTTTTGTTGTCGGCATCTTGAGTAGGAGGTATGGGTAGTGCGGCACTGCCATGTACTTTTGTCAGAGCTGGTCTCCCAAGTATTGCATGATAGCATGACTCGAAGTCGGCTACTTCAAACTTAAAGAACTCTGTTCAATATTTTTCTGCTGTTCCAAAGGTGACTGGTAGAGTTATCTGTCCAAGAGGCATTGCTGCTCTACCAGGTACTATGCCATAGAAAGGTGTACTGGTGGGTGTCATCAACCCTTCACAGTCTAGACTCATCTTTTTGAGTGTGTCGGCGAAGATGATGTTGAGTTTGGCTCCTCCATCGATAAGTACTTTAGTTACGGCTACTCCTGCAATAGTCCAGCCTAGTACCAATGGGTAGCATCCTGCGTTTGCTTTGCTGGTCCATTGATCTTCTCTGGTGAAGTGGATGGGATATTCCGACCAGTTTAAGTATCTGGGAGTGGCGGGTTCTGCTGCCATGATTGCTCTGTGTGCTAATTTCTCTTGTTGTTTGCTTCTTGCATTGGGTACTCCTAAGAAAATGACTGCTAGTTGCCGTTGGGGTTCTTGATAATCTCCTTCCGCCTTCTTCTCTTTCTTCTTTGGCTCATCTTGTTTTCTTTCCGTGTTGTTTTGGCGCCCATTTTCTTTTTTTGCAAATTGTTGTTGGAAGGTAAAGCAATCAACTAGCTTATGCCCGGAGCCTGGATGTATGTGGCATGGCAAATTCTCTAAATTTTTGGGCCTTCTTCCCCGATAGTCGTTGTTGCGGTAATTGCTATGACCGTTGCTATTGTTGTAGTTGCCATTGTAGTTGTTGTTGTTGTGATCTTCTCTTGGTATCCGTTGTTGCCACCATATTGTCTTGCCTTGGCCTTTTATCTTGTTTCCTATAATTAGGCCTTCCTCTGTTTTCCGAGTTGTCTCTAGCAAACCTGTGCCGGGTTATTTCTTCTGATGAGATTAACTTTTCTACTGTTCTTTTGAAGTCTTCATTTGTCCTTGGGTTCTCACTGTAGTAATCTTTGAATTGCCAATTTGCGAAAATTCCTTCTGCAAAAGCTTCAATTACTTCTCTATTAGTACTGTCATGGACTTGTGCTCTGAATTCCCCAAATCTTCTATAATAATCTCTTAGGCTCTCCCCCCTTCTTTGCTTTACTCCTTTCAACTCGGCTGTCGTCATTGGATGAGTGATTATTCCTACAAAGTTGTTGCAGAATGCTGCTTGCAAATCTTCCAAATATCTAATTGATCTTGGCTTCAGTTTGTCAAACCATTGGAGTGGCAATGCTTCGAGTGCCATTGGAAAAAATAAAGCTTTGATGTCATCATCTCCCCCTGCCAATTCAATGGATTGAGAATAAACTCTGAGCCACTGCCTTGGTTCAACTTTGCCATCGTATTTGGAGTGGTTTGCTGGCTTGAATTTATGAGGTAGCTTCATTGTTTGAAGTCGTTCTGCGAAGCAAGGGAATCTATCATAGGGTTCTGCTCTTTCGTAATCAGGTGACCTTGCTCTTCGATAGTAGGATCTATCTTTCCTCAACTCGGATTCCCCTTGGTCGTCTTCTCTGTCAAATCTTCTTGATGTCTCTTGGAATCGTTGGCTTAACTCTGGCCTGCCTCTTTCTTGTTGCTTTGAATAGTGCTCTTGCCTTCCGTTGACGTCTCCGCTATCCATAGGGCATAGCCTTTGAAAAATTGATTTTTTGGGTGGTTGCTCTCCTTGTTGTTCTTGTCGAATTTCTACTCTTCTTTCTCTTTGCTTTTGTTTGTGAGGTTGTGTAATTCTCCCGTCAGCTCTTCAATCCTTTCTCTCTTCGTGTTCTTTGCAGCTTCTCTTTCTGCCTTCTTTCTGTTATATTCAGTAAGCTCCGCCTTGTATTTGTTCAAGATTTGTTTCTGTTGCTTGGCTCGGTTTCTGCGGACAGCTCTTAACTTGTTCTTCTTTATTCTTGCCTGCTTTTGTTCTTCGTTCTCATTACTGCCGCTTTCTTCATCTGGCGATATATTGCCTTCTGACTCATCAGATGACTTGATGTCAGGGATCTGAAGTGGCACTAGTGGCTGTTCTAATGGTTCCGCCATGTATATGGTGTATCTCTTTCGAGCTCTTCTTGTACGACGTCTCGGCCCTCGTTCAGTCGAACTGTCCGTGGTTTCTGAGCTTGATCCGAGTTCTTTTCCCTCTTGGTACGGTAGTTCTTGGGGATAGCTGCTAAGCTGGGCTTTTTCTGGAGTGAAAGAACTCGGCCAGTGTACTACACAATCTTCTGGGGTCATAGTCATGATTAGTCCTTCTTGCTCTCCATCTAGGAGTATTCTTCTTGCTAAGCTCATCTTGTCTTGAGTATAGTTCTGGTAGATTGATGCTGAGTTGCACAGTCCGAAGATTTCTAAGCTCTTACGCTAGATGGTTGGGTGAATACAATACGGCTCGTATCTTTTTACGATTGCGGCCGTGTCTTGGAGTCTGATGAGGTGTGGCTCTTGCGCTTTGAAGATTGTGTTCGAGTTGGAGTCATATTCCATCTCCTTCTCCGTGTCGGTTTCGTAACCACTTTCTTCTTTTCTCCGAGTTGGTTCAGAAGTCGAAAGCTTCATCATCTTCTCAGCGAGTTCTTTCTTGATGGGTTTTCTTTCATCGTCGGATTCTTTTTGTTCTTGGAGACGGGTATGCAGCTTGTCGTCGTCGTCAGCTTCGCAGATCCAGGATCCGAAGATGAAGGTTGTTCCCTCCGAAAATGTCATCTTGAGGTCGAGGTCCACTGAGCTCTCAAGAAAAAATTCGTTGAAAGCCCCTACTTGGCGCGCCAGCTGTCGATGTTTTACCACTGATAGCCTGCCATGGGGGTACCCGGGACAGTTGTTCGGGCTTTGGCGAATAGCGGAACTCGGTGGTTTACGCAAAGAGACTCACGGTTTATACTGGTTTGGGCCCTCGACTAGGTCGAGTAATAGCCTTTACGTCCAGTCGGCGTTAGCCTGTTTGCGTCGTGTTGCTTTGAGTATTGAGTATATGTTGTTTACAAGGGGTATCCTCACCAGCCCTTTATAGTCTATGTGCTGGAGAGAGTTGTTTGAGTCATACTCGGATTACAAGGTTGGAGTCCTAAGCTATGCTTTGGGCATCTTTCCTTGTATAACCCGAGTTGCTGTCCTGGTTCTGCACGTTGCTTTCGATCCGTTCTTCTATTGATTGGACTGTGGGCCTTCCTGGTAACGCTGCCTGTAGGGGATCCCATGGATCCCCCATCGACAGGGGTACCTTTAGTCCCGGGTGGAAGACCTTTAATCCGGGTTGGTGATACCAACCGGGACTAAAAGGTCACCCTTTGGTCCTCCGCCAGGGATGTTTCCTGAGGAACGAAGACGATGGTGGTGGCCACCACCACCAGCTCTAGCAGGTAGCCAGTATCATGGACGGCAAGAGCGGCGGCACCGAGCCGCTGACATGGAGGCGTAAGTCAGCACCTCCTTTTGTTACTGGCTCTAGGTGGGAACACATGGCCGTTGTTAATGGGGTTGTCTACTTCATGCCTATCGAGCCCAAGACCAATGTTGACGTCCATGAAAATGGTGATGCGGCTGCACGCTGGAACCGCATAGCCGCTTTCGACCTTGAGAGCGAAGAGTGGAAGATAGAGGCGATCAATGGCCCCGCATTGGGGTATCAGAAGGACGGGGCGATAGGGTCCATTGCCCTAATCGATTTCAAGGGAATCTTGGCTATGGTTCACGGGGTACATGTGAACAGCTACCCATATACAAGCATATGGCTCTCAGTTGATGCTGACAAGAGTGTGTGGGTCAAGGAGTATACCATACAAATGCCCAAGAATCAGCTACGACCTGCCAAGCCATTGGGGGCCTTGTTTGATGGAAGAATACTTTTGTTGTCGAGGGTGTTGGACAACGAAGAACAATGGCGTCTTCCTCCTCGTGATATTGTTCTACTCTATGACCCTAGCACAAAGGCGTTTACCGACTTCGTGGAGATGGCAAAGGGGTTCAGAGATACACTAGTCTTTTACACTGGGAGCCTCCTATCTTGAGACAAACACTACCCCGAAAACTTTTTTCCTGACGGCCAGAACCATCTGACAAAAAGTATCAGGAATCAGCCGTCTGGGAAGGCTATTCCTGGCGACAACTATCACGGATCAGCCGTCAGGGATGAACTGTCAGGAAAGGTCAACTTTCCCTCGGAAAACCATCAGGAACCAATCCCAGACGGTAACGCCGTCAGGACAGATTAATTGTCCAAGCAATGAACACCACAACTATGTCAATATATGGCTCTTGGTCGACCATAACAAAAGTGTATGGGTAAAGGAGTATAACATACAGATGCCCAAAACCTGGGAACTGACTAAGCATATGGGGACCTTGGATGATGGCAGAATATTATTGCTGGACGTTTACAAAGTTCATCGACATAGCGAGTGATGCATTGGTCTTGTACACTGGAAGCCTCCTATCTTGACAGATAACTGTAGAAACCACCTTGGAGGAATCAAATATCTATGTAAGCACCATATTATGCTAACTAATGAAGGTGAAGGTAGACAATTAATATTTGTGTGTGCAATGTGGTAATCATTATGTGTGGACCAAGTCCTATGATATGATATATATTTGTGTGTGCAATGAGGTAGTCCGCTGATAAAGGAAAGTTTGGTTGAACTACATACTCTAATAATAGTATCTCCAGCACATACCACATCATATCAGTTTCTAAGATGAAGAGATTAAAGATTATTAATTAATATTATATATAGTTCTTTTAAATCCACATAAAATTTTATAATTTTGTAGCCAAAATCAATGACATGGCAGCCTTGTAAACAATGCCGTGCTGTGAAATTTTGCACTCAGACTGGTCTAAATACGTGGCATGCTGTGAAATTTTGCACTCAGACTGGTCTAAATACGTGGCATCTTACTATTACTAATTAGAGGCCTCAACGTAGGCACCACGTTAATTCTCACCAGATGCGCTAGGAAAAAAGATAAGTCCTATAAATTCTCACAATGATCAGAAACATCCAGCCTTTCATTTGGTAGACTCTAATTATCTTCGTCGATAATAGCCATCAGATCTGTCGTAGTTTTATTAAAAAATTACCCACCATTGTCATTATGAAAAATATATAAAGTAACCCCCTAATTTTGCATGTAAATTACCCACCTCTGCCATTACAAAAGATAATTCAAAATAACCCCTAAATTTGTATCTAAATTACCCACCTAGGCCATTATAAAATATAATTAAAAATAACACGCTAGCTTACATCTAAATTACCCAACTTTGTCATTATTAATTTAATCCCTAACGTTGTATCTAAATTAACCACATCTACTGTGAAAGATAATTAAAAATAATTTCTAGTGATTTTATAAATTATCCTCCTTTATCATTATGAAAGATAATTCAAATTAAATAATAATCTAATTAGCATTTAACATACCCATATACTCTCTCCGTCCCAAAATAAGTGTCGTTTTGGGTTTTCGTGCCATAAGTTTGACTCGATTTATAGAAAATACGTGCAATATTTATATCTTCAAATAAATTTGTTAAAAAACTAGACAAAAAGATCTTTTCGATGATACTAATTACTTAGCATAAATATTTATATATTTTAATATATAATTGCCGGTAGTTGTTTCTCGAGAAACGAGAACGACACTTATTTTGGAACGGAGGGAGTATGGTATTGTGAACGATAATATAAGGAATTACCTTTATATTTGTATGTACCTTAGCCAATTATAAAAAAATAAACAAAAAACTCTAAAATCTACACGTAAATCATAATATATATTATTAAAAAATAATATCAATAAAGTACGATACATATATTTAATTTACATAATTTTATAATCATGAAATAAAATAATTATATTGTTATATTTCACCGTGTATATCAAACAAACATGTATACATAAGAATAAATATTAATTTTAACAACTTATGAAACATGGAAAATATTCACTTAACAAATCATGTAGCAATATATATTTTACTGAAACATTATGACATGTCAATGTTGTTAATTTAATTTTATGCATATTATGGTATATAAATAATACTCGCTCTGTCCAGGAAAGAATGCAATTCTAGCACAATATCATGTCTTACTATGTCAAGTTTGACCAATTATATATAAAAAACTATAAATATTTATTATATCAAACAAATACCATTAGATTAATTATGGTGTGTATTATCATAATAAATTAATTTAAATCCATACTCCCTCCGTCTCAAAATAAGTGTCGTTTTGGGTTTTCGTGCCACAAGTTTGACTCGATTTATAAAAAATACGTGTAATATTTATATTTTCAAATGAATTTGTTAAAAAACTAGACAGAAAGATCTTTTCGATGATACTAATTAATTAACATAAATATTTATATATTTTAACATATAATTGCCGGCAGTTGTTTCTCGGGAAGCGAGAACGACACTTATTTTGGGACGAAGGGAGTAACTGTAAATACTATTTACTAAAAACTTGGTCAAACATGAACTACTTTATTGGGCACGCAACTCATAGTTGCATTCTTTATTCGACAGAGATAGTACTACACATATAATCCTATGATATAATAAATTCAACATGACAAACACTACATGCAATTACTAATATAAGTTAAATCATGAATAAATTATTAATCATTCGTACTTAAATTAGTTTACTCTATATTATACAAATATTATGCTATGTCGATACCGGTAATTAATTTATAAAATAATAGTATTACACGACAATTAAATTATTTAATATAGTAATTTTAACATTTTAATTGTTGCAGTGCAATTGTAATGGATTTTTCTAAATTCAATATCATAATTGTTGCAAAGCAATTGTAATGACTTTTTATGTCAATATAGTAGATAAAAATTTAGCCAAGAATCTACACTTTTTCATAAAAAAGTTTAAAATATATGTTATGGTAACACATTAACCTAAGGATAAAAAACAAATGTATCTATCATGGGACATGCAATTAATAAACGTCGACTCCGAATTTCACAAAAGTCTCCAAAAAATACTGCCTATCCTAAATCTATAACGAGCCAATCTATCTTATTGATTTGGTAAAATAATTGGTAACAAATAGTTCCGACGATGTTCAAAAGGTTAGCCAATCTCACAAAAATGTTAAACTACACAACTAAGCTAAGTGGTCTATGTCAACCAGTGACCATGATAATCATGTTGCCACATCCTTTTGAACATGCAATTTGAAAGATGAAACTACGGTATGTCAAGGTCAAAGCAGTGACTTAATTATGTGGATGGCATTCGTTCACAAGCAAAATATAATAAACCAATAAATGAAAAACCAAACATCTAAGTAATGACATTAACCTCAAAATTTTCTTCATACAAAAGACTACAAGTCATGAAAACAATTAAAGGTACAGATTTCAATATTCAAGAATATTAGTTAATAAGAAAAAAATCCAACTCTATGCACGCGTGTAACTCTAGATTCAAATGAAAGTTATTAGTGATACGAAGAAACTTTGATTAGTTAATATATATTAAATAGGGTTTTCTATCCGCACGGGTTCATGGACTCGCACGGGTTCATGGACTAATCCTAATTAATTTCCCATGAGTTGTACTAATTTACACGTACTCTATTAGAACAGATTTTTTATTAGCTGGGTCCGTCGTCTGCCATCATCTGTTGCATCGTTGGAGTTGGGAAACGAATCGGACTCCGTATTCTACTCGAACTCAACTGACCCGGCCGGCTGTGTCCATATCTCAGAAAAATATATAATTCCATCTCTGGCCGGAGCACTTATGCAGGAAAGAAAAAGGAGGAATCTTAATCTTAATCCATTTGTACGTGAACTCTTACCGAAACTTTTAGGCCTTGACAGGACTATATATACGTGGGAGTTTTATGTTGTAATTATGGATATTAAGAGGATTAAAGAATAGTCTCCCTATCTTGTGTCTACTCGTTATACTTTTCATCTACTATTGTGTTGATCATGGGATACAGAGAGGGAAAGATCTTAACCGCTGATGATATGTTTTATTACACGTTATCAGCACGACAAGCTCTACGTCTGCATCGCCATTGAAGTCAACGCCGACCTCGACGTTGACATCCGTGCCGACGTCCTCGCCACGACTACATCGACAACGTCGACATCGCTGACGTTGTTAGCGGAACGGATCTGCTACCTCTTCCTGCTATAAATCCGCACTGCATCGATATGTACCGTTGTCATCAAGCAGATTGATCTATTACTATGCCAAGCGCCCTACGCGGTATGTATCTACTAGCCCACTGCCCTACGCGGCACATGAGGTAGATCAAATTGGCATCCTCTATCCCGTATGATAAAGAATTTCATCCTGCAGATTGCATTTGTCCGACTATTAAATCGGGCTAATATTTGATCTAATTAATTTCTACATGCAGTAGATAGACGTACATGTATAGTATATATATATGCAAACGCTATGTATATGCACAAATGCACGGCTTGCTTGCTGCAATCTATGAAATTAGTCGCAAACAAGAAGTTAGCAACTAAACTATCCCCACACATGTGCGTATTAACAATATATAGCAAACATGCATGTAACATGAAGTTACGAGAGCTAGCTATGTCTATTTACAGTACGGCCAGGAAGCAAGAGCAAGACTAGTTCACGGCGAAACCAGCGTGTATGTAGTGTTGCTGCACTAACACAATGCGCCAATTTGTTTGATGCTAGAACGCATCACATCGTTAAGCCATGAACGACGTGTTGCTGTTGACGTTGTGCTCCAGATAGGATCGTGTCTGAACCATGCACGACTCCGAATTAGAACTGCCTACACGGTAAACGCACATAGTACTTCACTTGTATCCGGTATCGACTTGTAGTCGCGATGTGGCCCGTATGCCACACGACCTCCTCGGAATCATTGTACTAGGACATCTAGGAGCCCTTGGCATCAGCTCGGCTCGCATGCCTCGAGTTGCCCCTTAGGCCCCATGGCACGGCCAGCACGCCGCAAAATATCCTGCTAAGTGCGATGACCCCATGCAGATGAGCTGACATCGTCCGTGTCTTTTGCCTGCACGCGCCGAGATTCGTGCTCCGACCGCTCATCACGGAGTAGCCTGAAGCTCTGATGTTAAAATATTTTCTCTCCCCGTGCCTGGATTGAGTGCAATCCACCTGTAGCTACTTGCCGTTGCCTGTTAGCCTGAAGCTGCAGTTTGTACATAATATCGACATCGCAAGCTGCTGTTTGTGTGAGGTCGCTGAACGACCTAAAGTATTTATTTGTTGCTTGTGTATATATGCTTTGTATCAGTATTTTTAAATGTATTTATTTATCATGCATTATGGATATCACTATGCCAGAAAAGCTTATCAGTGACACCTTGATTAGTGACTCAGAAACAAAACACGTCACTATAAGAATATTAGTGACGTGGGTAAATGAGAAGAGTCACTGATTAGTTGTTGCCCATACTCCAGGAACAAGACGCGTCACTAATAACAATATATCAGTGACTCTTGCAAAGAAAACGCGTCACTGATAAAACCTGTGACGCGTATTGCTTAGCCGCGTCACAGATATATGGCTGTATTGGTGACGCGTATTGCTCAGGCGTGTCACTGATAAGGCAAGTGACACGTTTTGCCTAGACACGTCACTGATACAGGGACATATCAGTGACTCTTCTCAACAATCCACGTCACTGGTACAGCCGGCTGGACAACAAGTCAGATGTATTTGGCATTTGGGCTGCAAGGCAGGACCAAGTAATACGCGCAGGCCCAAGTTGGGTACAGACGGGTTGCTCAAAAAAAAAGTTGGGTACAGACGGACTCAACTCCGTTCTCCACAAGCCGCCGCCCCCGTCTCTCTCGTCGCATCCCTCTTCGTCTCCTCTCATCGCTCCCCCACCGCAGCAATGTCACGAGCAGAGATCACGACTCCGCCTTCCCCCGGTGCTCCTCCGAGGTCCCAGCCCTTCCCTGCAGCCCGTCCGCGCCCCCCCTCGCGCCACCCCCGCTGCCCGGTCTTATGCTGGCTGTCCGCTACCTCCACACCGATGCGGCTCCCCAGCGCGCGGACAGCAGGTTGCCGCCCCTCCGCGACTCCACGACGCCGCGGCTTCCCCGCATCTGCACCGGATCTCGTAGGGGCAGGAGGCGCTCCATCCAGTCCTCCACTACTCCAGGTGTGGCCTTCTCCATCCCCATTCGTCTCACATCCCCAAACCCTAGATGGCGCATCAGCGGTCTAACGGTTTCGTCCTACTCTTCCGGAGGGGCGCTGGCAAGGAAGCTGGATCTGAGACGACAAGGACGTGCATGAACTCGCACTACTCTCAGCCAAGTTCAGGACCTCAATTCAGTCAAGCATGTCGGCACCAATATTCCATCAGGTGAACATGTAAGTAGCTAATCAGCCTGTATCTTCTTTGTTCAGTTGCAACAGATTGTGTTTTGTTTAGGCCCAGTTATCTTGGCTTTTTGAACTAATCAGTTCATTTTTTATGCAATATATAAAAAATTGTATGAAACCTGAACATATGCGCAGATGGCAATTTGATAGCTAAGTATTGAAACTAATCTTTACTTTGCGCTACATACATATCTAATTCAGTTTTAAATTTTAATTGAGTTGGAATTTCTGTAGTGTGGCATTAGTTAATGGGATTGCTAGCTTAGTTCCTGATAGAGCGGTATTGAGTTGCCTGATCCATGAGCATTATTGGCATGATGCTGTTATGCAGCTCAGCCAAATTCATAAATCGTCCATATTTAGATAACAGGGCAGGTCCTCTGGAACACCATCTTTTGATTGTATATATATGAAATAGCAGGTCCTCTGCAACCATATGGGTTGCTTAAGTATTACTTATGGAATGATTGTTTTTTGCTGACAAGAGGTACTTGATTACTGCCTTGATGAACTGAGTTCTAGCATAACTGAGCATGAAGAAACCCGGATGTATGGTTGTATGTTGATGAATCGGCTGAGGGTTCTGCTTTACAGTTTTAGTTTGAGTTCTAGTCTAATAAACAAGCTTTAGAAATTAATGCCGGTATACTAAGTATATGCACACTGAACTGCCACACAACAGTCTTCAGCAAGAAGCACACTGTGATTAGATGCATCATCATACAAGAATATGTAATGCTGAAACTGATTAGTTTATTTTTACATAATCAACAGACCATATATTTATTCTTTTTTTTTCAGTGCACCGAGGAAGCTCATCGTCCAGTAGAATGTGTGGAGTGGAATGTGAGTGCTCAAACTGCATTAGGCACCTGAAGTACTGATCTATAAAGGGACAGTTCTTGTGCGAGGTATAGTATTGAAGACATTGACCTGTGAGCACATGACTTGTAGTCAGCCTATACTTAAATTTTGATGTTTGCAGGGCTGCAGGTAGCTATGTTGGCTTCTAGCTGGTAATAAACCACTCTAGCAAATGCAGGTAATTAACGAACATGCTTATCTTGTAAATATGTGTTAATGAAGTTACAACTTTGAGTAGTATTGCACAAGTTACAACTTTCGAAATCGACACCATTCAGTACGCACATTGTGCTGCTCTGTTTACTAAAACCCACGTAGCAATGCTTCAGTGCCTCAAAGTAAACACCAAACAAGGTTTGTGAATTTAGTTTTCCATTTTAAGTCACACACTCTTTTGCCTGGTCTATTGCTGCTCTGTTTATTAAAACAATGGCTTGCATTTTCATGGATGCACCAGTGTTTGGATGCCTCAAAGTAAAGAATAAACCAGGTTTGAGAATTTGGTTTCACAATTTTCGTCTAATTTTCTACACTGCAATGCAGGCCTTACTGTTTCAGCTCCAGTGTACAGTGCCTGCTAAGATATGCAATCATTTCTTCCTGTATATATGGGCAACCATTTTCTTTTCTCCAATGAAATTGGAACAAAAAAAGAGTCCGACAGCCATGACCATAACACAGTAGCAGGTTAACTCACTACTTGACAATTCTATATGAGATTATTCTACTTCCATATTTCATATAGAACACTGCATGCTCTGTTGTTTCTTTACCCTTTTCGACAGTGCCTATCCTTACTATGTACCATCTTCCAAAGAACTGTACTTATTCAATATTCATCCATATATGTAGTGTTAAGATCTTTTTGTTCTTTCATCGATGGAATCTGATACAGCTAGTTGCAGGTGCCCTTTTTTAAAATTAGGCTTTACGGGAGCATGGAGCCGTTTTACAGTTTTATTTTACTTATATTTAAACTTAGAATTTGCCATGGAGCAGTCAGCCTATAGTACCATAATTACTGTCAACAGTTATTTATGCTTATATGCTTAAACTTTGCTGATTATTAGTCTAGCTCTTGCAAATTAGAGTATTCTAGTCATGTGTAGGTACAAGGCCTCTGCCTCGTCAATGGTTTAGGTACAAGGCTCGTACCACTTGTTTGACCTGTGGATTTGTTTGCTCCATCATACCACTTTGAAACGACCCGATTTTCCACGAAGGGGAAATCCACGGATTCGAAATATAATGTGATAGTCCCAAGAGATCACCCCATCACATTATCATATAACAGTTGATATTACAGTCATACATCGTGAGATTACAGGCTTACAAGATATTACATTACTTGGGAAAACACCTAATACATGGTTAGTCTAGCGGGGGCATATCTAAACGTCATCAGAGCTGGCGAAACATGTCGTCGAGCGGAGGCTCCTCCTTCACGGGCATCATCAGAGTCGGCGTAGAGTGTTAGCGGGCATAGACTTCATCTCCTGAACCAAACTTGAGCGTAGGCACGAGACCGTCTAATCCTTCCATTCTCCAACGTTGTCGTCGAAGATGTCGTCCAAACCTGGTTCCAAAGTATCAGTACGATTTGTACTGGCCACTGGCTCCCACGCTATGCTTTTGCGTAAGCTTTGTGGTAGGTGGAATGCAAAGGGATAAATCAAGAGGCCTATATATATGGCTGTGGTTTTCCTATGCAAGTATCATCAATATTATAATAATAATAATAGTTCATCAAGTTTTAATCCATCTCATCCACACACATTCTCCCATTCCAGTCACACACATCTCACCACGCCTCACTCTCAAGTCGGCAGGCACGACTCCCTCTCGAGCCTGTCTCAACGGCCCACGGCCAGAAGGTAATAACACCCAGGAGGTAGATAGAAGACTCATCTCTCTGGTCTAGTGTAACAGAACACAGGAAAGGTCCATAGCCGACAAGTCGGCATATGTATCGATCGATCGACCATACACTCTGCAGAGGTTTCACATACCCACAAGATAGCCATCATTGATGTTGTACATCATCTAGGCAGATTCCGGCCGCCTACTAGCCTAGAACGATGCCACCCTACCACTCAGCCCTGGGCCACCCCGGGTAGAAACCGGCACGCTGAGACTGTGAGACATAGTACCGGGCCCAGAGGTCACTATGCTGTCTTAGAAGGGTGTGGGTCCCGATGCCCGTACCTCCCTACACTATCCGCTAACAACTTAGCAGTAGTGGCACCATCCTACCAAGTGGTTCGGCCGTCTCCCCCCATAAGGAAGCGAGTGGAATGCAAGGGATTCCCATGAAGCTGGAAACTAGCACTTAAAGTCCTTAGGCTTGACCAAGCAGGACATCTTCTCGTGGGGATAACCATCACCCCGTGCCTCAACGGCACCTCCCGCTCCACAGTGGCTCTCCACCCCGAGATCACCTCAAGTCACATATACCCGCCACAGGTAACTCTCTCGGGGATGCCCAGGTCGCACCCCTGGCAAGACTTGTCCAACGAATCGTCATGTATTCCTGCTTGGTCGACTCAACCCTCACCACACACCCAAGACACACGCAACACTCTCCCCATTGGTTAACATGTTTTACCATATCCTCGGCACCAAGTGCCATAGCCACTCACAACCATCCTCCACCATGCATCACATCACAGATATAATGCGCAGTAGAAGTAAGTAGTAAGTATGAAGTATTAAGCAAGCGTGTCTAGCCTATCAGCGGGTGTGCAAGTGTAAGGTTGCAACAAGGTAATGGCTTTCAAGCAATTCTACCATGCAACCTATCATAATTCATTTGCATAAAGTAAAGCGCTAGCAATCTACATTATTGCATGCCAAATAGGATCTACGAGGTTGGGTGGGACGTGGCACCTGTTTATTGTCCATTTCTGAGATCCACAACGTACTTGTAGTTGTTCTCTTCCATGGTCTTGTCGTTGATCATGTTCTCCTCTAGCAGTCTCCGATCCGAACAACATTATCTTGATGCAACTACCTCATGAAACACACTCAAGGCAAGAGAACATTCAGTACTCGAAAAGACGACAAGACACAGAAGGAACACCAAAGAGGAAACGACTTAGCCCTCTTGGCAGATGTCCGATCCCTGGGCCAAGAATCAGGAGTGGTTGTTTGCCAAGCACAAGCTTAAGTCAAGGCCTAGCCAATACTTCCCGGGCCAATCATGGTCGACCTGTACGGCTCTAATAAAATGGCCAAGACCCTAGCTCATCTTAAGCAAACACCATGGCTTGCGATCTTTCGATCCGGGCATCATGGAGATTGACAGGAATCGAAAGAAGCAGCTAAAGCAATTCCGGTCTCTCTCTCAATCCGTACACCATTGTAATTGACGAGAACTAAGAGAGGGTGGAACAAGAGAGATAAACGAAGGCAGTGGTCTACTTCTTCCAATACACGCGCCATGGAAAATACAGGGTATTGGAATGGAGCGACGCACCAAGGAACACAAGTGCTCAATCCACTTGTAGGGCACCAGGACCTAGGTGCACTAAATGCACTAAGACATCCCTAGGGTTCTTAGCGGTGAGGTTTGTCACCGCGAGAACCACAGAAATGCTACGGTCCAATGGGGTACAATCATAAAAGGGCTTAAGCACGAAAGAACCAATAGAGAGGGGCACATGATTTACCTTCATTTCATCCTCTCGCCATTGCAACGACAGGAATCAAATGAGTGGAATCAAAAGGGCAATAAACACCAAACAAGCGAAAGGCTGAATCCACGTCTTACAGGATCGACAGGGATTTGAGGGCAAGATAGAAAAGAATGGAATCCGCACTCTTTCGACCAACTCATCATGGAATGGACGAACGTTGGAAGAAGAAAGACACAATCCCATGATCCAAGCCAACTCATAGGGCTCCACGATCGTGCAACTAAAAGGCACAAGGCTATTCCCACGGCTCGCAGCGATGCGGTTGTCACCGCTTAGATCTGAAGGAGCGCTATGGTCCAGGTGGCACAATCATACGAGATGGCTAGGATAAACACGAGCGAAAAAGAGGTAGAGCCCGATGGTCATGGCGAGGGGACTCGCGGCCATGAGCTTTTACCTACACAAGTTGGCATCTGTCTTCTACGATCATCATATCCCGATTCGTCCACTAGGTTAGGCCACAAAGGGCTCATTGTGTGTGGGTGATATCTGCACCAAGGTTCAGTCCACAATGGCTAAGTCCTAGGGCTCAACCGGGTTACTAATAATCGTAGTACGTCGGAGTCAACTAAAAGCGAGGGAGCGAGTTATGTTCGCCATTACGACCACGGTGGGGCGAACCCACGACCAAAATGGTCGAACGAGGTACGATCCCTCGGCCGGCTCGGAGGCATGGTCCTTAAACGAAGAAACACCACACAAGAACCAAACCAACAATGCGAACACAAGGACTAAACCGACACGACCACAACGGATGGAGTAGCACATTTCCATAGTGACGAGAGGAATGGATGGTTCCTGCATGTCAAGCGAAGGAAGAGTAGGTGTATAAGGATATGAATGATAAGGGTGAAAAGCAGAAGGGCTGCTATAACTCGTTCCAGAAGGCTGTGGCTGCTTCTGGCCGGCTGTGGCCAGCTACAGCCTTCAGTGGCTAGGTGTGGCTTGCTGCAGCTCGCTGTGGCTGGCTGCGGCTGGCTGTAGGTGGCTGCGATTGGCCAAAGGCTGGCTATGGCTGGCCGGGCGTGGCGGCAACTAACTAGGAGGTGGCTAGTGTGGTCGAACACAGCTAGGGTTGGCAACGAAGGCGCTCGGCAAGACAACGGGGCTAGATTGCAGGTCCAAAAAGAGGCAAGTCTCGGTCCCGCGCGGTGCAGCGCAAAACAGGATGATGAGGACAAGTCCATGGCGTAGAGCATGATTTTAGAAAAATGTGGAAACTGGTTTCACATTTTTCCGAGGTCGTATGGATTTTCTATGAATTTCCAAAGGTTAAATCCTTTTCTTGAAAAAGAAAAAGGAAGGATAATCCAGGGCTCGACACGTGGCATGCTGTGATTGGTCAGGGATGTGGCAGTCAGTGACAGGTGGGGTCGGTCAATAGTCAACGTTGACCAGTCAACGGTCAACAACGACCGAGCTCTTATCGGGCTTTATGAGCCGGGTCATGGGCCGGTCTGGGCCGCGCTGGCCCGAACACGTGTCGCTCTGGAAGATGGCCACGTGGTGGTTTCGGGCTCCTAACGGGCCTGGTCTGGACTGTGCACGTGGGAGCGGCTCATGGTGCACCCATGGGCAAGGCCTGGTGGACCACGGGCACGGCTTTCGGTGAACCATGTCCACCTCTCCCTCTTCTCTCATGGGTTCACGGCGGAACGGGTGCATGGCGTCGCTGCATTTGAAGCTCGGGTCCATGGGGGTTTGGCTCACAGTGGACCACAGTGCACGGGTCCACAAACCGCGCACATGGTTCACGGTGGACCACGTGCATCTCCTCCTTACTCCCTCTGGTTCACGTGGATCGGGCTCATGGCGCTACTTCTCCCTCTCTTTTCTCTTCCCCTCTGTTCCTACCGCGACGGAGGTCCTGCCGGCGGCGAGCTCGCGTGCGTTCTCTGGCAGCTCGGCTTTGCAGCGAAGGTGCGCTAGGGCTTCGCGTGGTCAGGGCGAAGGTTATTGTGGGATCGCGGCGAGGCCACGGGGCTTCGGGCGGCCGGTGCGCACGGTGCGGCAGCGCGGGACAGTCGAGTCATGGTGGCGAGGCGCCGTGGGGCACTACCAAGGCTCCACTGGTGCGCGTCGGTTCTCCGGTGCTCCAACGAGCACGACTAGGGTTCCAGGGTCAACTACAGGGGTCGTGGCTAGGTCGATCGCGGCGTCGGCGGTGCTGCGCCGACAGCGGACGACGGTGAGGGGATTTGGGTCGCTAACAGGGTCGAAGAATCCCCTTTTCCTCCAATTGGTGCCTTCCGGGGGTCAAGGGATCTGCCCCTGGTGACCAAAGAGCACGGCGGAGCCCGTGCATGGCAAAGGCATATGGCGAACCTCCGGTGAGCTCACTGCCACAATGAACGGCGGCAAGGGAGGGGCTTTAGGCCTCATCTTCACCATGGCCAGATACGGTGGGTCAGGGCGGAGCTCAACGGCGCGCTCCCGATGAGCGAGGCGGTCGGAGGTAACGGGGACAAGTATGGCACCGCGGCACTCCAGAGCGCGTCCGCGCCGGCGAGGTCAGGCGGCCAAGGCATTCGGAGCTCATCTTCGGCTCTGTGCGGGCGTAAGGCGCGTCCTGCGATGCGGCGAGTCCGTTGGTTGGGGCTTTGGTGTCCCAGAGTTCGTGGTGAGTCCGAAATGTGGCGGCGTCGTGGTGGTCCGTGGCCATGGCGAGCGAGTGCGGTGAGGTGGGACGGCGACAGCGTTCATGAGCCGCCAGGGCTTGGTAAGGCTACGCGAGGGCTGGTGAAGGTGTGCATGCGTGCGTAGTGTTCCGTGGGGCATAAGGGTCCAGTCTTGCATCCCTGCGAAGTAGGAACGCTGCGGCGGCTGCTATGGCGACGGCGTGCGCGGCGAATAGAGAACGGCTGGGGCTCACCGTAGGGCTCGTGGTGGTAGGATAGTGGTGCTGTGGAGAGGCGGTGCAGTGTCGATCGGTAGTAGTGCCGTGTCGACCCGCGTCGAGGAAGAAGGCAATCGGCGTCGTCCCCATCTCCAACGACCATGAACGGACTCCGGCGGGCGGCGTTCTTCTTCTCCTTCCTCTTCTTCTTCATTTCCCCGACTTGGCGTGCTGCGGAGGATGACGTTGCGGTCGCGACGAGGGTGCGCTAGTGCACGAGTCGACGGCGCTTCCCATGTCATCGTGGCTCTGGCTCCCCCTTCTTCCTCTTCCTAGCTCCCTCTCTTCTCCTTCTCTCATACTCTCTGGCTCGGCGATGGGCAGAAGGCCGTTGGTGGCGGCGCGCGGAGTGGTGCGGGCTAGGGCTCCAGGGCTCGTGGTTTTATAGCCCGAGCTTGGCCATGACGAGGGCGGACGGTGGATGGAGTTGGATGGGCAACCAGAGGCCCAGGGGTGCTCCGAGGCTAGGGTTTTAGGGTCGTAGGGTGACCGCGAGGGCATCGCACGCGTGATCGCAGCGTCGTCTAGTCAAAAAGGAGGGGACAGGGATGGGGCAGGGCCATGCCCCTGCCATGGCCACGGCAGGGCGCGAGTGCAGTGAGTCACGCACCTTGCGTGACCCTGTCGGCCAGCGGATGCCAGTGTGGTGTCCGCGCGGGGTTGGTGGCGTGGAGACGGACGACAGCGATGCAGCGGTGCCCTTGGATGCTGCCCTAGCGCCGCGCTCCTCTGTTTTGTGGGCGAAAAATAGAGGAAAAAGGGGGACCGGAGGAGAGGGATGACGGGTGGGGCCCTATGGTCAGCGGCCGCGGCGAGGGAGAGGGCCTGGTGGTTGTTGGCGGGCTGGTTGTGTCCGTGGGCTGCGAGTGGGGCCTGTGGGGGCGCTTGGTAGGCCTTGCGCGCGAGCTGGGCCAAGGCGTGGTCGAGCTCGAGGAGTTGGGCTGTGGCTTTGCTGCTCCTGCGCGGGCCTGTGCGAAGAGGAAGGCCGAGCGGGCCAGCAAGGCGGTGGAGGGCAGGCTGGGCCGCGGGCAGGCTGTGAGGCTGGGCTCGGTTGGCTCAGTGCCTGGGCTGGTTGCTGATCATGGGCCAGATTGGCCTTTCCTTTTTCTCCCCCATTTCCTAGTCTTTTTCTATTTTACACTCTGAGAAATAGATGAAGGGAGATAAAGGGGATTGAAGGGAATTCAAAAGGAGTTCATGAGAAAAAAGGAGAAGGAATTCCGGAGGAGATCGAGCAGAACTCGGAAGAGATAAAAGGATTGACAACAAAGTTGCTATGGATTCGCGCACTCCGACACAAAATCCTAACTCATCTAAGAAACTCCGGCAAGCTCCTACAATCAATTCTAGATGAGTGCAACAATTTATTTATAAATTGTTCTTAGTTGACTTAGGTTTGACCTAGCGACTACATGCTACACACTTTGCAGGAAATTTTTTAAAAAGTTCGTAATTTTGGCTTCTCCAAAAACCCGGGTTGTTACACACTCGCTTGACCTGTGGATTTGTTTGCTGCATCGGTGTTAGGGTTTGTTTGTTATGCATTTGGATCCGTGATTGATTTCTGAAAGGATCAGACCGACTTGCTTATGCGCGAGAATGGGATAGATCATAGATGGGGCTGTAGGAATGCCAGTCCTATTCATAATTAGGTGTACTTGTATGGGGATTTTCTTCTGGCATGAGGTCCTGAATTAGAGATGATGTATTTCGCTATCTGGGATACCAGCTAAATTACCCCTTGGGCTATAACACGAACCAGCGGCCTGTACTAGTTTAGCTATAGTTTCTAGTCTATACACCATCACATGCTCTCTTAAATGTCAACGCTCAGATGTTTACGGACAACATGTCTTTTCTGGTCTTGATCATACTTTAGTGTTCTGCAGGGATATGAACAACAATAATCTTGGAGGCAGTGACATTTCTTATAATAATCTTCTTCCTAATCTCCAGAGCTTGTGAGTCTTGTCTGATGTGTACCTCATCATTCCTATTTATGTTTTATAAAAAATAATTTAGGTCTTACATAGAACTACCTGGTATGCAGAAATCTTGCAGGAGATAGCTTCATTGGGACAGCACCTTACTCCATCTCATAGATGGTTGCACTTAGGAAATTGTAAGTTGCCTTTTAAGATTTGTACTAAGCTGTTTTCCGTAAGCACTTTGGTAAGATTTACCTTTTTTTCTTTTCCTCTCCTTGGTGTAGAAATCTTGGTCACAAATTTAACAACATTGTGAGTGATTTTTCTTTCTTTAGCTATTTGTATTCAGATCTGATCTAATCACTGGTGTATACATGTCTTGTCAGTCATATATGCTGCTCTGCCTTTCAGTGCCTTTTGAAATGTAGATTGTTATTTGCTTATGTAGTTATATATGACAACTAATTATCATTTTTATTGCAACTCAGTGCAGGTTAATGATTAAAACAAGTACCGTTAGGGAACTTGATCTTGCTAGAAAGAAATTCTATATTGCTGTCGACCTCTCTATCTTAATTAACTATCTGCTGTTTTATCGTAGCCTGGCAGCAGTTGGTCTACATTGAACTGAGAGGAAACGAAGTAGCTAGGAGTTATATGTACTGCCATTTATTCTATAATAAAGCAACTGTCAGGCATACCAATTTTTTATTCTCTTTGCACTAGTACAGAAACGCTTTGTACTCCCGGTTGGGAAACCCCTTTATTCCCGGTTTTCCAACCGGGGCTACCAATCCGGGACTAAAGGTATCCTTCTTTAGTCCCGGCTGGGCGTCCGGGACTAAAAGGGGCCTCCAAGCCTGGCCACGGGGCAGGCCATTTAGTCCCGATTGGTATTACCAACTGGGACTAAAGGTTCCTCTTTTTTTTTTTCTCTTTTTTAGTTTCTGTTTTTGGTTTCTTTTTTTTAATTGATGATTAGTTTTGATATTAAAATAGGTTTTCGAATACGGTTTGTACGCTGCTAATAGTAATATATATGTCGCACGGGTAAGTTTTCGTTCGAACATTGTACATAATAAATAACAAACGAATATGCGTACATGCGTACATGCATATATGATGATCATATACACATATTATTTTATGTACATAATATGTGCATATATATATATATATTACAAAGGTTTTGCATATATATAAATTCATGTCCTTGGGATAACAATTCACTCCTCCTGATTTGTTGGCTTCCACATTTCGTTCGGGTCATCGTAGAACTCGCCATTGGGGTCGACGTCATTCAGAAATCCTGCTAGAGTCTCTTGAATTGCTTTAAGTTGGTCATGTCGTATGACTCTTTCCTTCAACCATTCAGTCTTCAATAAAAGTTAAAGAAAAAAGTATTAATATATATATGTGTGTTGGTCATGTGATTACTTATACAGATACAGATGAGAGCAATAAAGATACGATCGAAATAATATAAAGGAAAAAGTATTTATATACATACTTTGATGATCTCTTCAGTAGTTCTGTTTGAGTACGCCATGATGAACTCACAAACATAGTATCCGCAGTAGTTGTTCCCCTGCTCCTGCCTTAGAACCCACTTTTACGACAAAAAATCAATTAGGTGAATTGAAATCATCATATGGTGTTAATTGAATATATATATAAATGTAGGTATAGTACTTACTTTGTATAAGATTACACCCAGTGGTGCTTTGCAATGTTTCATTTTTTGTTCCTCAATGAACTTTTTCCAAACCCTGCGTCCAATAAAATAAAAAAATAATTTACCCTTTAATATATAATTATTGAGAGATCGGCGCCATTATATATATAGTTGTTATAGAGAAACTAAATTAATTACCCTTGGATAATATCTATCATGTCTTGATACTCTGTTTACGGTTTTCTCAACGAGTCTAAGATTTTCAATTTACTATTGGCCATATCGATGACCATCAATATCCAGTGATTGCTGCATATATATATATATATATATATATATATATATATATATATATATGAGAGATAACTTATTAGCTATCTAGCTAAGGAATTAATTGAACAAATGTCCCATATATGATCGACATTAATTACTTAACACTCACTTGAAGTTGTAGGGGAAGAATATTTCCTTCTTGTTGCGTTGGTTCACTAAGAACACCCTGAGATTCTTCTCGGGTTGAGGCTTATAATCACGCGGGGGGTTAGGGTGTTTGTATAAGACATTTGGATCAACGAAACCAACATCATTATCCTTTCTCTTTCTTAGTTCTGTCATGTGATATATGCATATATGAAAATATAGTGTGAGGATAATTTATATATATATACATGTAGTTTTATATATATATACACACACTTTAATATAGTAGAAAATAATCACACTTACAGACAATAGCAGCTAATGAGACTTTTGTCAAGAGAGTCCATGTGGCATAATTGGTGTAATTCTGGAAACTTGACATAGATAATGTCATTGTCACGGAAGTAATGGTGGTTTCTAATTCTGACAGGAAGAAAGATCTGATTCTCTTTAGACGCCGCCATGTACCACTGGTTTAGCAGGTACATTTGCGTACCCAGTTCACCTAATTTTTTAGGGTTGTATAGACTCTGGCCTGGTTGATATTTCCTATAAGGATCCACTTCCGGAGCAGATGGTCCTTCAGCGAGCACTTCGACAAGGTTCAAACCAGTGTCCTGATAAAACCGAAGAAACTCATCATAGCCGCCGACCTCCTCCAGTAAGGTTAGGTTTGAACCATACTCGTTAGGAACAACAAGGGGGGATTGATTGTTGTGATTGTTATCCGAGTTGTGCAACACCTTTCCCTGCTTTCTTTTTCTGCACCGCCTCAAATGACTTGGTGAGAGAGTGGTCATAGTCCGATTGTTTCACGGCGGTCTTAAGAGAATCTCGTTTTCTCTGGTCCACCTTCTTTCTTAGCTCATCTGGAGGTAGCTAGAAGTACGATGGCTCTGGGTTCAACCTCGCTTGTCGTGCCTTTTTTACACCTTTAAAGTAATCATGCACTTCTTTTTGTACTGCATCCTTTAGTTCCTTTTCACTTTTCTCGTAAGATAGTTTTTGGGGAATAACTGGATGAGTTTTTGCTTTCTGCTTCTTTGCTGGCGGGCAGGTCAACGGCTTCGTTTGCGGGGCGGACCTCTTAGGAGCTGGCCTACTTGGAAGCGGGGGAGGCATGGGAGACCTCCTTGGAGGTGGCGGGGGAGCTATTGTTGGACACTTCCTTGGAGGCGGCGGAGGAGTTGGAGACTTCCTTGGAGGCGGTGGAGGAGTTGGAGATGGTGGGGATGCAGCAATGCCTTCGAAGGCATCATCATTGCCCGGAGCACTATGATGATCTAGAGAAGCAACAATTGGACTTAGGTTGGCGGAGGCCCTACTTTGTGAGTACAAAAAATAATGAGATATAAGTAAATTGTTATTATTAATCATGCCCATAGAAAATTAGTAAAAAATTGTTTCATTAACTTTTGTCCGCACCTAATGTCTGCTGGTGGTGGAGTAGACGCCCCGGGCATAATGATGTAGCGCTTGCACCATAGCATGTATGCCTTCTCTGCTTCTTCTAGAGTCTTCTCTCCATCACCTCCAGGAATTTCAAGAGCTAGATCGTCATAACCTTTGCTCACTTTATCCACTAAGACCCTAGCATATCCAGGTGGTATTGGTGCCCCATAGATTCTTGGTGTCTTGATAGGGTCTGGAGGAGTAAAAACACTGACAGTGACCTTGATTGTGTCATTCTCCCTTGGAATATGTAGCTCAATTTATGTCATAGGAGTAGTGACATCATCCATAGGGAAGCACAGCGCTGCGTCATCTTGATTTGGTAGCTCAGTGGAAGCACAACTACTTTTCAACTGACCAGGGGGGATTATATTAACATTCATTCCTGGCTCTGATGCCTGCCTCTAGGCACTCATTGCTGTCTACACTTGTCTTCTGATTTCTTCCTGCATTCTTGCTTCCATTGCTTTTTCTCACTCCTGTGCTTGAAGCACCGCTTCCTCCAACATTCCGGTCCGCGCTGCCTCCTCCTCCTTCCTTCTCTGGCGGCTTCGGTAGGTTTCCCTGTCATTAGGGAAACCATGCTGCCATGAAGTGTTGCGTCCTAAACCTCTCGTTTGGCCACTGTGTTCAGCAGTCCCGATGGCATACGTCAGCTCATCCTTCTCTCTATTGGGCTTGAACGCACCAATCTCTTTAGCTTGTATAGCAAAAGCCAATCGGCGTGCTGCTGTTTTGATTTTTTTGCCTATACACTGCCAGACCGGTCTCAGGGTCGAGTCTTCCCGCATGACCGAAAACCAATTCTTCACGCGTTTGGGCCAAGTGGCTGATTCTGGTTCGATCCCCTTGGCAATAATGTCCGCTTCCATTTTTTGCCACTTGGGAATGGCAGTCTCGTTGCCACCTGATCCCATGTCATGGTGGTATACCTTTTTTTTGGGCATTCTCTTGGTTCCTTCTCATCCGTGCCTCACCCTCTACCGATGTCTTGTAATATACGAAATCATTCCAATAGGGCCTCAACTTCGAGAGCGTGTCCCTAGTAGTATTGAAATTCGGCGTTAAGTTCTTCTTGACGTATGTGTTGTATAGGGTTTTCTTCCAAGTCTGGAATTGTGTGGCCATCTTCTTCAAAGACCACTTTCGAACTAGCTCCTTCAAATCATCATCGTTGATATACCAGGGTCATACCACATAACCTTGGCAGGGATTTTCTTCTTGGGGCGTTCGCCCTCAACATCACCAGGGTCATCTCGCCTGATCTTATACCGCGACGCGTGACATACAGGGCATGCATCCAAATTCTTGTACTCCTTGCCACGGTAGAGGATGCAGTCATTAGGACATGCATGTATCTTTTGGATTTCTAATCCTAAAGGGCAGACTACCTGTTTTTCTTCGTACGTAGTGGTGGGCAATTCGTTATCCTTTGGAAGCATCTTCTTTTGGATTTTTAGTAACTCCCCGAATCCCTTGTCAGATATACCATTCTTTGCCTTCCATTGCAGCAATTCCAGTGTGGTACCCAACTTTTTCTGCCCCGCATCACAAGTTGGGTATAGCAATTTCTTGTGATCCTCTAGCATGCGGTCGAACTTGATCTTCTCCTTTTCATTTTTGCATTCTCTTTGTGCGTCACGAATGGCCTGACCGAGATCATCAGCGGGCTCCTCCTCTGCCCCTACCTCTTCTTCTGCTTCCCCCATTGCAGTACCATTGAAGGCACCATATTCAGCAAAAATGTCATCCTCGCCCCATTGTTCTTCTTCACCTTCTTCCATTACAACCCCAATTTCTCCATGCTTTGTCCAACAAATATAGTTTGGCATGAAACCCGACTTGAACAAGTGTGAATGAAGAGTCTTTGAGCAAGCATATTCTATCGTATTCTTACATATGGCACATGGGCAGCACATGAAACCATCGCGTTTGTTTGCCTCGGCCACACGTAACAAAGAATGCACGCCGTCCATGAACTCTTGGCAGCGGCGATCAGCATTGTACATCCAATGCCGACTCATCTGCATTATATGACATAAAGACCATATTAAAATCTAGAACATAATTAGTTAATTATACAACATGAATGCCACCACAAAAGCTATAAATTTAAGAAAGCCTCGCTACAATGTAGACAATCCCAACTACCACTAAAAAAACTAAAGCTAAAATACACTTCAGCAGCACAAGGATTTCGCGACCAATCCCAACTAAAACAGACAGATCCACCGTTTGTTCAACATCTTTTGGGCTTCTTCGGCTAGATCACTGCCTCATTTGCCACCGTATCTGCCTGTTGTGCAAGATATTTTGTCATGAGTTCAACATACTCTTCCTCCCAGTAGAAGCCTGAACATCCAGTGCCATCCCACTAAAATTAAAATAAAAAATTAGAACTTTAATCACAATCATCATGAAAATAGGTATAAACTAACCATAATCATCAAATGCGATAAAATAACTCACATTGCGATCCGAACACTTATAGAAGATACGACCCTTGTTGGGACCCTCCTTCACTCGGTACTCCATCACAATCTTCGTCTCATCATGACACTTCCCGGTTAATAGCTACTTTAACCTTCCTTCATCCAAATATACAAGCTTTAAGTGATTTTGAGCTCAAACTGCTTACAAATAAAAAACCACAATAAAAAACAATATATATATTGTAGTGAACAAAATGAGATAAGCCAATGATAAAACATGAGAGCATGAAGTTGGTAACCTTTAGAACCGAAGAATCGACAGAGGAATCGAAGAAATTGATGGATGAATCGAAGAATGGATGGAGGAAGTAAGAACACTAGCTTGAAATTTGAACTGAAGCTCGGGCGGCTCGGGGAGGAAGAAGAAGGCCGGGATATATAGGGGGGCCTTTAGTCCCGGTTGGTGGCTCCAACCGGGACTAAAGGTTTGTTTCCAGCCACGGGCCCAGCCATCAGCCGGGACTAGAGCTTTACTCCCGGTTGGAGCCACCAACCGGGAGTAAAAGTCGATCTTTAGTCCCGGTTGGTGGCTCCAACCGGGACTAAAGGTCCTCTGCCACAACAGCCTGGCGCAGTAGCCGTTGGGCAGAGACCTTTAGTCCCGGTTGGAGCCACCAACCGGGACTAAAGGTGTGTCTAGTCCCGGGCGCAAAAAAATTCCGGGACTAAAGTCAATTTTGGCCGAGGGATCAAATGTCATTTCTCTACTAGTGTTGATGCCGTTTATTTTACAAACAAAGAAACCATCATATTTGATTCTCAGGTTCTAGTTTACTAATATTATAGAAGAGCCCAGAAGTCATAGTGACTCACTTGTATATTTAACTTTTACCTACGAAAATTCAGATCCAGTGATAAGTGTATGTTTAACTTTTAATGTGTGAAGTGCCATTTTCAAAATAACATCACTATCTGTTTGGGCGTGTCTCACATAAGTTGATTCACTAAAGCAGTTAAGTGATTTGTATTTTGATAAGAGTGACTGAAGTTCACTCTTCTGTGTCCAGGTTAATCTAAACTTCACTTCGGAACAGGATATGATAAGGAAATTCCGCGCTAGCCTCGCATTGCAGCCTGTGGGTATTTCTATTGTCTTCTTTTACTGCCCAACAGTCAGCCAAGTTGCTCAGCTCATTTTTATTGTCTTCTTTTTGCACTGAACTGTATATCCCTCTGGTATCCTACTGTCTCAGTAGTATTGTACTACACAGCCTTTTGTGTTTGTGATCATTTTAACTTAATGTATATCTTTTTTTTCTAATGCAGACCGTCCTCGAGTACCGTAGGAAAAAAATATAAGTTTAATAGACTGGCATGTCTTCTGTTTTGTTTGGGAGCAGGTTGACTCATGGAATTAATTGGGTCATTTCTTATGTACTATTGCACTCAATGTAGTCAATGTGTTCAATCTTAAGAAAAATCCTTATACTATGTATTAGTTGCTTACGTACTGTTAGGCATCTTCTAGGTAACAACTCCTTGATTTGATTCTTTGTAGCATAAGTTGTATCGAAATGTTTGTAAAGAAATGGATTGCTTCAAAAGTTGTATCTATTGCGGAAACAGGAAACATGGATTATGAATATAGGACCCTAGTAGAATCTTTTTTTTTGTTTTTTCGAAATTATTATCAGTGACGCGTATTGGCTACACGCATCGCCGTTTGAGACTAATATCAATGACGCGTATTGGCTACTTGCATCGCTGATAACCCTTATCAGTGATGCGTTTTGGCTACTCGCGTCGCTGATAGCCCTTATGAGTGACGCATTTTGGCTACTCGCATCGCTGATAGCCCTTATCAGTGACACGTTTTGGGCTATACGCGTCGCTGATAGCCATTATCAGTGACGTCACTCATGTGCCCTTATCACAGACGCAAAATCAGTGATGCGTTTTTTACGCGTCACTGATGGCCCTCTACCCGCGTCACTGATAGCATTTTCTAGCATAGTGTATATATACCATATAATTATAAAAATAAAATCTTGAATGATTACACTACAAATTTTAAGGTATATGAGCTCTCTGAAATCCTGCAGACCTTAGACTTATCACCTTTGAGAGGCTCATATTTATTTTTCCTAGCGTAATGAATTTTTGGGATGAATGAATATTTGGTATTAATTTTGAAAATTTGCATATACCATAATCCTGGAAAATGATAGGATGCTTCTAAGAATATTTGAATAAATACCCACTACCTTTTTGGACCTTACTACTTGTTTATATGTAGTAAACTTATATGCACATGCTCCAACTTATGTTAATATGCACGTCTTCGAAAAAGAAATATCCTGAAATACTGTGAATATTAGAATTATGGTCATTATTAAATCCATGTAGGAATTTTACTACCATTGAAGTGTAGTAAACTCAAGATTGTATATTTCCTGATTACTCTTTAGAATGAGTATATGGCCAAGAGAAATAACAAATATATTGTGGGACTCACTGCATGAGGAAACTCCTAAATTATGATTATAGAATATCATATTGCATTGAAGTGCTACTCTATAAACAATATCTTGAAGCTTTGTATTAAAAGTCTATAAGACAAGATGGTAAATAAGATCTCGAAGAAATGTCTCCTGTGTATAGAATATCATTGAGCAATGTAATACATGAAGTATTTGAATTTACCATCATAAATTACTCAAGTAGAAATTGAGTAGGATTTTTTTAGACAGCTTTATAAATCAGGATATTTGCAATAACTTTGAATGTGTGGCTTGCATATGTTACACCCCCTGAAGGCTTGTGACTGTATATCATAATTATTGAATATAAAGCATGAAGCTACCGCTTGTCAAGTATAGAAACTAAGACATGCGGGAATGGTATTTTATTAAACATTTAAGAGTTTTCTTGAAGAAAACTTATCATGTGCGTATATTGTCTTTTAAGTTCATATCCTGAAGTATTGATAGTAGTGGTGGTGGGGCATTAAGTTTTAATTCTTGTTGAATTAAGTGGATTATTTAAACTCATAGAAGAGTTCATGGTTACTTTATTAGTTTGAGGACTAATATGAAAGATTTGATATTCTTAGTTGCAATTATTACTTGAAGTAATGTGTTATAAATTCTCATGGAATAAATTAGATTTATATGTTTCACGTATAAACAATTGCCTATTTTGCCTACTAAATAAGTTTTTGCATTATTGTTACTCACGAAGAAGACTTATGTCGGATACCATAAAATGGGGTACCCTAAGCAAGAACCGAAAAAACTCATAAGACCCCAATGAGACCCACTTAGTCAAACTAAGGAAACAGTCCGCAGTGATATCCGAGGCTAGCTCGACCAAAATACGGTCTCGGGCCAAATCTACGCCTCGCCCGAGACCCCCAGCGGGGCCTCGGACGCACTGCTCATTCTCCGCCTCGCCCGAGACCCCCCGGCAGGGCCTCAGACGTACTATTCCTGCTCCACCTCGCCCGAGGCCGGGCTCGTCCCGCATCCTCGTCGCCTCCGCCTCAACCGTCCCTCTGGCAGGCTGTCCCATCCGTTTAATGCGTCCGGTCGCACCCGCTACGTCAGCCACGACCGGCAGGGTACAGCAACAGGGGCGATGAGACAACGGTCAAATCTTCTTTTTACCATCCCCTACTGACGATACAGGGGTTACCGTGCCCTGTAGACGCACGCCCCGTGCTATTCCACCTAACCCAGGTACGACGCTGACTGCCGAGGCCCCCGCGTCATACACGGGTCACCTCTAAGGCCTCGGCAAAGCAGGCCTCGGCACGACCAGCTACAGCACCCGCCAGGCCTTGGCACTCCACCAAGTCAAAAATCCACGGGGCTTGGCATGTCTCCTACAGTGGAGGCCACGCTGACTAGACGTCAACCGGGACTCCCACGACCTCAACAGCCTCGGGCATGGCCGGTGTGACGCACCAGTAATCAAGTACCGATTGCCATTCCCAACACCATACCGCTACAGGAGTGGGCTACAGTGCTAGATCTTCCTTCCTCACTAAGGCTCCACAGGTAGCTCTCTCGTGTACTCCTGGCTCCCTCCTTGCGGCTATAAAAGGAAGCAACCAGGGCTAGCTCTAGGAGGGACAAACGGAGACATCGTTCAGATAGACACACGCAAGCAACAATGCTATGTAACCCGCACTCCTCCGCATTGCAAGAGATCAACATCTCAAGCAACCCATGCTGCTCTACGCTGAGACCTGGGACTAGCTCCCTCTCTTGCCCAGCTTGTAAACCCCTACTACGAGCACCACGGTGCAAGGAATACGAGATCGCTCTCTCAGACTGTACGTAGGGCACCTATTGCCTGAACCAGTATAAACCTTATGTCTCTTTGCATCACCATCCGGGATAGGGACGCGCAGTTCATTTTCACTAGCCGGTTGAGGACCCTCGGTCCAAAACACCGACAGTTGGCGCGCCAGGTAGGGGCCATACTGCGTGTTAGCTTAATCATCCCAACAGGTTCCGAATGGCAGACCCCGTGCGACCACTGCATCTCGGCACGATGATCTGGGTCGGGAGCCTAGAGTTCATGTCTCTAGGATGTGAGTACGATATGGTACTCCTCACACCCAGAGCCCCACCGACCAATGACGACATCACGTACCAGCAGCCCAGGCGCAGACGGTGCCCGGGCCGCCGCTCTCGTCGCGCTCGCCAGGCACGACGCGAGCGGAACCACCCCAACACCCTGCGAGCTCAGGGTGACGCACCGCGCTCCACCAGTATCCCACACCCGGCTGTTGGAACAGGGTCCCTGGTTGGGGACCTGTCCAGCTTAAGCCTGGGCAAGGGAAAGATGCCGGTGGCGCGCAGCAACGCCCCGTCAACAAGCTCTGCCCCGTCACCTCCTAAGGAATCGACTCTGGCAGAGCGGAACCCGGCGATGGCACCATCCCCATACCCCTTCGGGTTGAGCAATGCCGCCGCCACCTACGCTTCCGCCTACGCTTCCGCTCACGCGGAGCCCTCAGGACGCCACCAACGGTTCGCCCTCGACCTCTTCGCCACAACCTCGACCCACACCCATGCCGACTCCTTGGAGGAGGATGAGGCGTGGGCTGGAGCGGACTTCTCCGGGCTTCGCGACCCTGAAGCCATGTGCCGCTTCATGGCCGCGAGCGACTACTGCTTCGGCTACTCCAACTCTGATGGCGAAGGCACTTACGATCCCACTCGTGAGTGCTTCGTCGTCGAACTCGGGATGCCGATAGCGGACGATGATGGCGAAGGGGCAGGCAATCGCTCCCCGCCCCGCGCGGGGGTAGGTGATGCCACACCTCCGCGTGTCGAACCCCCGGCAGCGCGGAATGAGAACCCCGCCCACGAGCAACTTCAATACCTTGACTTGGAGTAGCTCCGTGAGCTTTAGGCCAAGGTCGAACAAGACCGACTCCTTCTGCAGCAGCTCCGAGACACTCTCGAGCGAGAGCAGCGGGGTCGCGGTGATGGCGGAGCAGCCCGGCGAAGGGCTCGCGACGTCTACCACCGCATCAACATCGACAAAGGGGGCGAGCAACCCCCTATCTTTAATCGCGCTAGCTAGAACATCGCGGCAGCAGTGATGCTACTCCAAACAATGCCCGAGCCATCTACCTCGGAGGGGCGACGGGTCCACGGCGAACTCCGAGGCCTTCTCGAGACCGCCGCGGTACAGTAGGACGAAAGCTCCGCGTCTCGACGGTGCAGGAACGCCTCAGAACAGCCCATGGCGCCGCCTCGACAAGATAGAGAGGCCTCGGTCCATCTTGAGCCTGCTCGGGCACCGAAAGCCAACATGGCCCCCTCGGTGCACGACCGCCTCAGCAACCGACGCAAGGCGCAAGGCGACCACGATGTGGTCAGCAGGCGACGGCGCCACGACGATGATGGGCCCGCCCGAGGCTACCACCCGCATCGAGGCGGTCGCTACGATAGTGGGGAGGACCACTGTCCTCCTCCCGGGCCACCTGGCCCTCGAGTCTTCAGCAAGGCCATCCGCAGCACCCACTTCCCGGCCTAGTTTCGACAATCGGCCAACCTCTCAAAGTACAGCGGCGAGACCAACCCCGAGTTGTGGCTGGCCAACTACCGCCTGACTTGTCAGCTAGGTGGCGCGGACGATGACCTGCTCATCATCCGCAACCTACCCCTGTTCTTGTCAGACTCGGTGCGAGCCTGGCTTGAACACCTTCCTCCCTTGCAGATCAATAGCTGGCGCGACCTAGTAAAGATCTTCGTCGAGAATTTCCAGGGCACATACGTGCGCCCCGGGAACTCCTGGGACCTCAAGAGTTGTCGCCAGAGGCTGGACAAGTCTCTCCAAGACTTCATCCGACACTTCTCCAAGCAATGCACCGAGTTGCCCAGCGTCGGCGACTCAGAAATTGTCCAGGCGTTCCTCTCTGGCACCTCCTGCCGAGACCTGGTCCGAGAATTAGGCCGGAACGTATCGACCTTGGCGACCGTGCTCCTCGACATCGCTACCAACTTTGCCTCGGGCAAAGAGGCTGTCAGTGCCATCTTCCCCGACAACATAAAACAATTGCATGGCCCCTTTGGCCTAGGACAGGGTACAGGGTCACCAGCGTCGACGGGCAGCGTAGGAGGAACCACCTCCTCTTCGAACAGCCAGGCCAGCTCCGTGCTAGGGGCCTCGGCCGCCTCCACCAGCTTCATCACCTCCTCCTTGGCCTTCACATCGTCCTCTGCCACAACATAACCGTCGCTGATGGCCTCGAGGTCGATGCCAGCATAGTGCAAGGAAACGATGTCTAGGGCGCGCTTAACGCCCATGTGCAGCGCCCCCCGGAGCCGCTCATGGACGCGGCCGCTCAATGCGATCAAACGGTTCCCAAGGGAGCTGCCTAACTCGACCCCCCCGACCTCCAGGGCCCCGTAGGTAACGTCCACCTTTTTCTTACTAACAGCGCGCACAGTAACGTCCCATCCGCAGCGACGGTAGGCACCGTTCCATTTCCCCGAGAAACCATCTCAAAAGGCGCACCCGCCATCGTCAGCCGATGGGAAGGGACTATTCCCCACCCGATTCCTTTCGGACTAAGGAACTGGGCACCGAGCCCATTATGGTCCAGGGGTTCGAAGGCTAGGCCCCCGAGGGTTTCGACAGCCGCCCCAGGACAAACAGAGTCAGGGATGACTAAGGGCGAGCCCGTCCATGGCTGAGGCCCGAGCAAGCGATTGCTTAGGATGCCCTAAGTCATGTCCGAGACCGGCAGGGAAGTCTCTGAATGGGATCCCACCGTAGGGAGGCACCGAGCCCCCGGGCCAATCGAACGGCCCTGGGACCCACTAGAGAAGTCCTCTGGTACTTTTGGAGTGCGTCTCTAGATCGCTAGCCGACCCCTATCAAATGGGCACGGGCCTCCACTCGGACTTACCCGATAATAGCTCACCGGAGGTGTACTGCTCGCACCCACCGAGGGTAGCCTGGCATACTCCACCCCTCCTTCCGAACGAAAAGGATGCGTGAGGGCCGCACAAAAAAGACAGGGAATCTCCTAATCACCCTCTTGCTCCGAGCAGAGGCTCGAGGGCTCTTCCTGCAACCAAGCCGAGGCCCAACGACCCAAACTCGCACTCGAGGGCTCGGCAAACGCGATAAAGGGCACCGAGCCCGTTACGGTCTAGGGGTTCGAAGCCTGGGCCCCCGAGGGTCTCGATAGCCGCCCTAGGGCAACAGAGTCAGTGATGACTATGGGCAAGCCCGTACATGGCTGAGGCCCGAGCAAGCGATTGCTCGGGATACCCTAAGTTGTGTTCGAGACCGGCAGGGAAGTCTCTGAATGGGATCCCACCATAGGGAGGCACCGAGCCTCTGGGGCCAATCGAACGGCCCTGGGAGGCCCTCTGGTACTTTTGGAGTGCGTCTCTAGACCGCTAGCCGACCACTATCAAATGGGGCACGGGCCTCCACTCGGACTTACCCGATAACAGCTCACCGGAGGTATCACTGCTCGCGCCCACTGAGGGTAGCTTGGCATACTCCACCCCTCATTTCGAATGAAAAGGATGCATGAGGTCCACACAAAAAAGACAGGAAAACTCCTGATCGCCCTCTTGCTCCACGCAGAGGCTCGGGGGCTCTTCCTGCAACCAAGCCGAGACCCAGCGACCCAAACTCGCACTCGAAGTCTCGGCAAAACCCCTCCTTCTGAACGAAAAGGTTGCGAGAGGGCCGCACAAAAAAGATAGGGAAACTCCTGATCACCCTCTTGCTCCGCGCAGAGGCTCAGGGGCTCTTCCTACAACTACACCGAGACCCAGCGACTCGAACTTGCACTCAGGGGCTCAGCAAACGCGATAAAACCCCTCACTCAACAGGGAAAAAGCCCCTGGAGGAGTAAATCCACTCCTCCAGGGCCTCGGGGGCTACACCCGGTGGGTGCGCTCAGGCGCACCCACCAGAGCCTCGAGCACAAAACACAAATCCCGATGGGAGCTGCTACGAGCCAAGTCCCATCAAAACCTTAGGGCGAGTGCTCGCACTCCCCCCGAGGCTCGGGGGCTACTATTGGATACCATAAAATGGGGTACCCTAAGCAAGAATCGAAAAAACTCATAAGACCCCAATGAGACCCACTTAGTCAAACTAAGGAAACAGTCTGCAGTGATATCCGAGGCTAGCTCGACCAAAATATGGTCTCGGACCAAATCTACGCCTCGCCCGAGACCCCCTAGCGGGGCCTCGGACACACTGCTCATTCTCCGCCTCGCTCAAGACCCCCCGGCAGGGCCTCGGACGTATTGTTCCTGCTCCACCTCACCCGAGGCCGGGCTCGTCCTGCATCCTTGTCACCTCCGCCTCAACCGTCCCTCTGGCAGGCTGTCCCATCCATTTAATGCGTTCGGTCGCACCCGCTACGTCAGCCACGACCGGCAGGATACAGCAACAGGGGCGATGAGACAACGGTCAAATCTCCTTTTTACCATCCCCTACTAACCATACAGGGGTTACCGTGCCCTATAGATGCACGCCCCACGCTATTCCACCTAACCCAGGTACGACGCTGACTGCCGAGGCCCCCGCGTCGTACACGGGTCACCTCTAAGGCCTCAGCAAAGCAGGCCTCGGCACGACCAGCTACAGCACCCGCCAGGCCTTGGCACTCCACCAAGTCAAAAATCCACGGGGCTTGGCATGTCTCCTACAGTGGAGGCCACGCTGACTAGACGTCAACCGGGACTCCCACGACCTCAACAGCCTCGGGCATGGCCGGCGTGACGCACCAGTAATCAAGTACCGATTGCCATTCCCAACACCATACCGCTACAGGAGTGGGCTACAGTGCTAGATCTTCCTTCCTCACTAAGGCTCCACAGGTAGCTCTCTCGTGTACTCCTGGCTCCCTCCTTGTGGCTATAAAAGGAAGCAGCCAGGGCTAGCTCTAGGAGGGACGAACGGAGACATCGTTCAGATAGACACACACGCAAGCAACAACGCTATGTAACCCGCACTCCTCCGCATTGCAAGAGATCAACATCTCAAGCAACCCACGCCGCTCCATGCTGAGACCTGGGACTAGCTTCCTCTCTCGCCCAGCTTGTAAACCCCTACTACGAGCACCTCGGTGCAAGGAATACAAGATCGCTCTCTCAGACTGGACGTAGGGCACCTATTGCCTGAACCAGTATAAACCTTGTGTCTCTTTGCATCACCATCCGGGATAGGAACGCGCAGTTCATTTTCACTAGCCGGTTGAGGACCCCCCGGTCCAAAACACCGACACCTTAATTAACCACAAAGGTTATAGTTCTTTGTGCACTACTACCATGAAGGTATGAGGAAATTCTGTATTTCCTAGAAGCACATGAGCAATTGGACTATACTAGCATAATAACTGATCTTGGAAGGATCAATTTAGCTAAGAAATAGTATAATCCTAAGATTAAGTATTTAATACTTTATCCCAAAAACTACAAGTTTACGCCCTTCCCTAAATATGTTGTTGTACACTTAATAGTACACTAGATATGTGAATTCATGCCAAAGCCAATGTATACTAGAAGTATAATTGGATTCTATGGAACATTGGAAATGATTATTCATATATGATACATGAAGCATGTTACTACATGAAGTAACTATTGGCATGAAAAGGGGAAGAATTTTGGGTAAAGGCATAAGAAAATGTGGGTAATATGTATTAAATAGGCATAACCTTTGTAAATCTATCTTTAAGTGCATGTATCAGGACTTGAAGTTCTGCCCGCGTCCCTTCTGGCCGAGTTAACTTTCTCTACTGCACTAATTGCATGTAAGCTTGTAGCTTTGTATTTTGTTGTTAACTATTACGTTGAATTGAATACCAGCATTCCATATTACACATGAATGTGTATCACTTGTTCTCTTGTTGAGCTATATCTCTATTCTTGTATGAATATTAGCATAATAGCTATAATTGTAGCCAGTAGCTACATTTGCACTTCCCTCGTACTTAAATTGGCTAGCTAGTATGCTATGCCTATGTGGTTCCTGTTGAACTTTGCTTTCACTGCATCGTATGCATAAGCAATAGATTGGTCTAGGGCCAAGCAGCCTATGATCAGGGGGAGTGAGTTAGTATGAAATTTGCTCAATGGAGACTAATCGGATGACTAATTGTGGAATTAAGATGATGGATAACACATTTATGATGATTTAGAATTTATTAAGAAAAGGCATATATTTGGGGCATTTTGCATTACTAGCAATTAGAAAATTCTAGAAGAAATTATTCCATGTGAATTTTAATGTTGCGTATTTTCTACATTTAAAGTATATGATCCATTTTTAATTATGTATGAGTAATTTGGTCATTTTTTAGGCTAAACAATAAAGAAGCTAGATAATAAAATAGTTTTCTAAACTATGATATGTGCAAATCAGGGGGAGAACATCCCTGAATTTGTAGGAACGCTGAACATTCTTAATTGTAATTTGTATATTCTATCTCACTGCATATAATAAATAATAACCCCCGTATTTGAATATGTGTGTGAATGTTTCCCATAAAATTTTATCATAGCATACATGAATGGGCCTCCGCCTATAGTCGGAAATACATGAATTTGAATTATTATAAACCTATGATAGGGGATTGTTTTGAAGTATGCTATTAAAGATCTAATATTAGCGTTAGGGGGAGAGAAAGCCTATATTGAATGCAAAATATTGTTTCCACAGAAGGAAAATGATCTTAAGAGTAATTTATTCCTTGAAGCTTGAAGTAGGAATAATATCACACACTAAATCGGACAATAGTTTGACTAATGCTCTTGTGAAGCATGAAGCGGAGCATATGCCAGATATTTTTGGAAGTGAGAGGAGTAACTTGAAGTTATAAACCAGAAGTTATGTTTTTTAGTAGTAAACTATATTTATACTATCAAACTAAAATCTATGGGGACGTATGTGGATTCTAGTTTATTGTATACTTGTTAAACAAAATAATATCAAACTCCTCCATTCTCATGAAGAGAACACCTCGTGTAGAAGGTTAAGTACCTCATCAAGAAGGTTAAGTACCTCATGAAGAGGATCATCACAAAGATGAAATCCAACATACTAAGCGCACGCATCATTAGTGTTGGGTATGCAGAACAGATTATCTCTTGTTTAGAAAATAACAAAGAGATTGAATAATCTCACATTGTGAGAGTATTGGGAGAAAGTAATAGTTGTCGACAACGCTACCTCTATAATTGCAAATGTTTCTCTTATGAGAACCCGGATCTAGAAACAAAGTCCATGGCAAAATCGCCTATAGCGATTATATCGGGTCAATGAAGAAAGGCAATTGAGGTTGAATCTCCTACTAAGAAGAAGTAAATGTTCTGCTATATCTCTGGCAAATGAATTGAATGAATATGGAATATGCAGTTAATAAGTGGATTCCGAAAATCCATATAATTCCTGAAGAATATAAATCACAACATATAGAAATAAAATCGCATACTAAGTATTAAGAAGTCTAAGGTAGAATATATTCATGAATGAATATTTAAGTCTCAAGAAGAGCATATCCTAGAAGGAATAGTCATCGAATGAATTTGTTGTGAATAACACAATCTTATTGTGTATATAACATAATAATCTCTCATGAAGTAGAGAATATATCTCATAAAAGATATTTGTTATTTATATAAAATGAGAACATATCCTTGAAGGAACTAATCCATGGAGGATTTACCGGTCGATTCTTCAATAAACACCATTAATCCCTAAAGTGAATATAGACCCGAGAGAAAGAAAATGAGGAATTCTAAGGAAGGTGTCATATAAACACTCAGAAAAGTGTATATTGTAAAGCTATCAACGAAGCGTTGATATCCTCTAAGTACCATAGAAGGTTTGAATATAATGGTGATTTTGGCAATTAATTATCCCCTAAATGCCAAATGCAAGACCGGATTTGCTATTTAGTGGTACAATCAAAATTATGAAGATTTGTGGACATGTAACTTGAAAATCAACTAAAATAATTACAAGTATTCAAATTCTAGTATAAGTTTGATACACTATCTAGAAGATATTGAATATTGTAACTTATTTACCCCCATAATTCTCTGAAAATGATTTATTATCCTGAAGGATAAATTTATTTGGTTTGCACAACTAATAAGTGGTCATTATGCATGAAGCATATTGCACTTGGTTACACCCATATAATTCATAGAAGAATTATGAGCCATCTTTTGAAAGATATAGAAATTGTGGTACTGCATACCATTAATTAAACACATTTTTATGAAAAGTGTAGTTTGAACAATAAAAGTTCAAATTTGGCTTTACGAGGGGGAGCATATTTTATTGAATCTACCTTAAAGGTAAACCACTTGAATGACAAAGATCAAGTAGATCATATTTGCTAAAACACTGAAGTTTATGCATAGATTATGAAGGTCAATATCTATTCATGAAGAATAGAATATTCCGAAGAATACATGACCAAGAAGGTTAAATGTTGTACTCTTTTTTTCTATGTGTGTTTTTACTTGAAGGTTTCTCACACAAGGTTTTTAATGAGACAACACGTGCAATACAATTAACTAATGCGATGTACTCTTTTGTCCAAGAACCGTTTTTCCCCACTAGGTTTTCGGATGGAGTTTTTGACGAGGCATGTGCATATCGTGGTAATCGTCCAAGGGGGAGTGTTGTAAAATATACAGACTCTATCCTACAAGGAAAGGAAAAGAAGAAATCCTAATCTTAGTCCGTTTGTATGTGGGATCTTACAGAAACTTTTAGGCCTTGACAGGACTATATATACGTGAGAGCTCTATGTTGTAATTATGGATATTCAGAGAAATAAATAATAATCTCCCTATCTTGTGTCTACTTGTTATACTTTTCATCTACTGTGTTGATCATGGGATACGGAGAGGGAAATGTCCTAACCGCTGGCGACATGTTTTATAACAGCGAGGAACGCACATGCACAATAATAGAAGCGAAACGAATAAAGCATGACAGCGGCGTGTCGCTGCCGCAGGACATCGTCTTCAAAGTTCTAGGCAGGCTGCCGGCGAAGACCCGGTGCCGGCTCCGGTGCGTGTGCAAGGGGTGGCGCGCCCTCATCTCCGACCCTTCCTTCATCACCGCGCAGAGATCCCGCGATGCCGATCCACACCTTGTCGGCGTGTTCTTGGGAGCTCGCCATCTGCCAAAGGTGCGGGTGATGGACATGGATGGCAACGTCATCAAGTCTTTCGAGGTCACGAGGAGCACACCGCTGCCACCGCAGCTGGCCATGAGGCAAGATCTCATCTGTGCTGACGGAAGCGGACTATAACACAGCACGGTGGCATCATCATAGATCCGGCAGCCGGGGAAGCATTCGCTGCCTTTGGCACAATCTATGCAGATCCCTCGGCCATGTCCTACTCCACCATCCTTGGCCATGCCGCTCCGTCTGGCCTCTTCAACATCCTCCGCCTGGCGGAACCTTTCCGGAGGGATGACCACAGTGGCGGTGGCGGCGGTGGCCAGCAGCTCTGCGAAGTTGCTACGATCATGGACGGCAGTGGTGGCGGTACAGCAGAGCCACTGACATGGAGGCGAAAGTCAGCGACGCCTTTTGCTATTCACGGCTGGAATTGTGAACACACGCCAATTGTCAATGGGGGTCATCTACTTCATTATATGAGCTCGGGATTGATGGTGACATCGATGAAGATGACAATCCCGCTCCAAACTTGAACCGCATAGTTGCTTTCGACCTCGATAGCGAATTGAAGTGTGGAAGGCGGAGGTGATGAATGGACCCGCATTGGGGCATCACAAGGAGGGGGAGATGTGGTCCATTTCTCTAGTCGAGCTTAATGGAACCTTAGCTTTCGTTCATGAGGTAATCGTGAACAGCTACCAATATACTAGCATATGGCTCTTAATTGATCCTGACAAGAGTGTCTGGGTGAAGGAGTATATGATACCAATGCCCAAGAATCAGCTAGGTGCTAAGCCGTTTGGTGTCCTGGTGAATGGCAGAATATTATTATGGTCGAGCTTGTTTGAGGATGAAGAAACAAGGGAAAATAACAATAGCCTTGCTGGTCGTCGAGAAGTTGTTCTATTCTACGACCCTACGACAATGGTGTTTACAGACTTCGTGGAGATTGCAGATGAGTTCAGATATACATTGGTCTTTTACATCGGGAGCCTCCTATCATGACACAAATAACTGTGGCCAAACACCAGGAATAAGAAATCAAAGTACTCTCTCTGTCTTAAAAGATTAATGTTATGGGATGTGTCATGTGTCAGTTTTTATAGAAAAAATATTAGCAACATTTATATCTCTATATAATTTATTATCAAAACATATGTTCAACGATTTATCTAATAATACTAATTATGCAGTATAAATATTCATATTTTCATATATAATAGGTTGTAAAACTCTTGGTGAGTGGATAAATGGAAACACCAAATGATAATTGTAATGATATACTTGCTCCCTCCATCTCAAATTGTAAGTCATTCCAAGAATCTTGAAGGGTCAAAGCATACTAAGTTTGACAAAAAATATTGAAAAATACAAAGATTTCTGACATCATGTTGGTATAGTATGAAAATATAATTGATGAAGAATTTAACGATACTTAGTTGGAATCATGAATGTTTTTATTTTGTTACATACCTTTAGTCAAACTTAAAATACTTTGACTTTTTAAGATTCTTGGAATGACTTACAATTTAGGATGGAGGAAGTACTTAGTACGATAAATAAATATTAATAGAAGATCATCAATCCTAGCACTAGCTATATTAGAATCACACGTGGTAACCAGTGATACGTAGACAAAGGGCAAGAATTTGACTGATGAATGATTTATATATTGATTCATCGAGCTGTACTTATTAGACACGCGTCGTACAAGAGATATTTGTTATCTGTTTGGTAGTCTTATTGGAGTAAGACAACATCGGTCGGTTGCCGTGTTTGTTGGAAGATTTGTGATTGGATTGGATCGACAACTGAACCACACTGTTGATATATAAATCATCGTCACCGAGTTTTTTTTTTTGAGAGGTCTCCCTCTATAATAACAGTTCGATCTATATGTCGTGCTATATGAGCTCTCCGTGATGCGTGATCTTAGTCTTCCTCTATTATAACCGTTCACATCGTGCTATACGAGCCCTCTGTTACCCGTGGCGGCCCGGGCGGATGCGCGGCTTGAAAGAGTTGTACTCCAAGAGCTCCCGCACAGGGCTCCCTGCAATCACGTCCAAGTTCCCTTACAACCACGGCGCCTGTAGCCGGTCGGCCCTCTAGATCTGACACGTCGTCTCCGAGACGTTCCGGCTGGGGCTCTCTCGGATGTAAGACTATGTAAGACTACTTCCTAAACCAAGACTCAATCACAAATACGTCTAACGGTTCTTCTATAATCTAACCCGCCACAAGTCTTTTTATATATCTATACCTCTATACCTCTATTACTTAATAATAAAAAGGCAAAAATTCAGCCCACATTGTCTAACCACCACCGGATTCACGACCTTTGCCGAGAGCCCGTAGCGCTCGGCAAAGCCAAGAAGACGCTTAGCAAAGGATCTATTTCCCGAGAGCTCGTCTTTGCCGAGCGCGGCTCACGGCGAATCTAGTCTTTGTCGAGGGCCCGAGCTTTAGCCCTCGGCAAAGAGAGCGGCTCCTGGCAATGGTGGGTTTTCTGATAGTGAACCATATTTTTGTCCATCCACCGGACGCGGCATGGACAGGAGAAAAAGGAAATAAGATTCCTAGATGTATACGTAACTTGCTCACGCATTATACGTAACAATACAAGCACGACGGCACGTCCGGCCGGCGACCACCAGCATAAATATAACTAAGATACGGTTTCGAATAAACAAAGCCTTGGATCCCATGAAAACGTAAGGCATGTTTTTAGAGTCCTTTTCCTGTTTGGATGTCTTTTTTATTTCTGTTTTTCAGTTCCGGTGAGAGTCCTCGGTCATGAACATGAACATTTCCCGTATTCCGTTTTGATTTCTTTTCCAGATTTTTTGTCAAGTTCCTGTTTTGATGTCTTTCTTATTTCCGTTTTTTATTTTATTCTGGGAGAGTCCATCGCATAACCACTGTCAAACTTTTCGGGGACTCAAAAACATCGACGGAATAACCATCGTCTTGCTTTATATTAATTAATAATATATTATATAATAATAATAATACTCTCCTTCAAATAGTAAAGAGCTAAAAGGCCGGCTTGCCAACTATTAGAGTCCGCATAGGACTGTGGTTCTCATCTAAATAGAACTATGTGAACTATATGCAGCTACAGAATTCATATAGAAATATGGTCCTTGTTTAAATAGGAAGATACAACCTCTAACTGTCTATTTTAAATATATATTAGTTAGAACTAAGGTTTATTAGTAGACGAGATAAAAAAACATGATTCTAAATATGGTCCATGTCCAAATAGGACGAGATACAACCTCTAACGGTCTATATTTAATGTATATTAGTCAGAACTAAATTTTTTTAATATTAATTAGAAAAAATCTCAATCGAGATAAAAAACATTAAGTCTTATATCTTACCTAACACTAGTAGAGAACAGACCTTTCATCCGAGGCTAAAATGAGCTCTAGTCCCGGCATTTTTTGCGCCCGGGACTAGAGAGACCTTTAGTAGTCCCAGTTGGTAATACCAACCGGGACTAAATGTGGACCTTTACTCCCGGTTGGAGCCACCAACCGGGACTAAAAGTCCTCCAACCTTTAGTCCCGGTTGGTAACAACAACCGAGACTAAAGGGTGACCTTTTAGTCTGGGTTGATATTACGAACCGGGACTAAAGGTCTCCCACTCGGGACTAAAGGTCCCTCACGGGTCAATTTAAAAGTAGGAGCGGGGAGGACTATGTCACATGTGGTGTGCAGTTGAGTTGGTAAGAAATATATGCGTGATGAGAGAGGTCTTGTGTTCGAATCCCACATAGCACAAGCGAGGTCTCAAGGAATTCGTTTATTTTTTTAACTGAGGAGGGGGCTTTACTCCCTCCCGGATTCTTACTCCCGGTTGGGAAACCGGGATTAAAAGGGGATTCCAACCGGGAGTAGAAGCCTTCTCTCCATTAGTGTAATTAACAATGTATGTCCACCATAGGACGTGATGTTTTTGTCTCAATAGTTCTGCTCCGATTCCGCGGTCTAATGAATACAATGCTCTCACACAAAAAATATAATAGATGTATCACTACAATCTCTAACGAATGATAGCGGTCTTTCATCATAATCTGCACCGACAAGGCCACATGAGGTCATGATATCGAAGGTCCCCTAGCACTTGTGCTCGTGGTTGGGTTGGGCTATGAAGGTCCTCTGAGGCGACGGTACGGCTCCCCGAGCGAAAGGTATTAGGAAAGAAAAGGGTCGAGAGCCTACACTAGGCGACACTAGTAGAGAAATGATATTTCATCGCTTCGATTTTGGGCTTTAGTCTCGGTATTTTTTGCGTCCGGAAGTAGAAGGAGAATTAGTCTTAGTTGGAGCTACCAACAAGGACTAAAGGCCCCTGTCCTAGCAGGCTTTCGCAGCAGGCTACCTTTAGTCCCGGTTGGTAATACCAACCGGGAATTACCAACCGGGATTAAATGTCGACTTTTAGTCCTGATTGGTGTTACCAACCTGGACTAAAGGTCCTTCAACCTTTAGTCCCGGTTAGTAACACCAACCGGGACTGAAGAGTGATCTTTTAGTCCCGATTGGTATCACCAACCTGGATTAAAGGTCTTCAACCCGGGACTAAAGGTACCCCATGGCTCAATTCAAAAGGAGAGTGTCCAGGACTCTGTCACATGTGGTCTACAGCTGAGTTGGTAAGGAATTTATGTGCGAAGAGAGAGGTCCTAGGTTTGAATCTCACACACCGCAAGAGATGTCTCCCTAGGATTTCGTTTATTTTTTGTGCTGAAGATGGACCTTTAGTCCCGGTTATGTGACCCGAGACTAATGGCTGGGACCTTTAGTCCCGGATTCGTAGTCCTAGTTAGAAAACCGAGACTAAAGGCAGTTCCCAACTGGGACTACAAGTCATTTCCCTACTAGTGCAACACAGAGGCAGGGTGTCGTGTCTGAGGGTGGTTCCCTAACAAACATTAACTTATATTGTATATAAATATACATTTGAAATTTTATTAAAAAATGAATATTGTTTTCCATTAAGATATGAGATATGTTGTTTCTCCCGTTGCAACACATGGGCAAATTTGCTAGTTTGTCTCTAATAATAAAGAGGCAAAATTTCAGTCCTTTTTTTGGTCCGGACATTTTTTTGTCTGGTCTTCGTTTAAATTATATGTATTTTCAGATTGAATACTAATCCTACACGTTGTAGTGCACACATCTATGGCAAAATTTCTTTTGTTTTTTTTCATCTGGCCCGTTTAATCTAGCCCAACGGCCAGCCCACTCTTGTTTCATGAATGATTTTGCGTGACACCTGCCTATGATTAACCGTGACGGGCACAAGTAGCGGCCGTCACGGTTAATGCCCCGATTTACCGTGACGGGCAGTCTTTTATTTATCGAGGTGGGCAAAAATGCCCGTCACGGTTAATCGATTTACCGTGACGAGCATCTTAAGGTGCCCGTCACGGTTAATAACCTATTAACCATGACGGGCATTTTAGAAGGCCCATCACCGTAAATATATTAACCGTGATGGGCTTCTTATAAGGCCCGCCACGGTTAAGCCAAGGCCCAACGAGCTCAGGCATGGCCCAATAACCACTCCGCATATATATTGGCCACTTAGGGTTTCACTCCTCGGTTAAGCCAAGGCCCAACGAGCTCAGGCATGGCCCAATAACCACTCCGCATATATATTGGCCACTTAGGGTTTCACTCCTCTCCATTCTCTCCCCCAGCCCCACTCTCTCTCTCTCTCTCCATCTGATCCTTTCTCCCAGCGGCGCCGTTCTCCCAGAGAGGGGCTCCCTTCTTCCCTCTCCGCGAGTGGCGGCAGCCCATGGCGGCGCAGGGCGCGCGTGGCGGCGCAGCGCACGCGACTGAGCAGCTCGGGCGGGGCGGCGCAGCAGGTGCGTAGCGGCGCAGCGCACGCGGTGGCTTGCGGCGTCGCAGGGCGCGCGCGGCGGGGCCGAGCAGCCCGGCGGCGCGAGGAGAAGGCCGGCGCGGGATCTACGGCGGCGCCCCTTCCTTCCTCCCCCGTCGGCGCCGCCCCTTCCTTCCTCCCCGGATCCATGGTTTGCATATCCCCTCCACCGGCGCGGGACCCACGGCAGCCGGATCTGCTCTACCAACGACTGTGCCCGCCGGATCCGCCCCCGTGGCCGCCGGATCTGGTCCACCGGCGACCGTGGCGGTGGATCGGTGGCGGCGGCACCGGCGGCGCGACTAGGCCCAGCAGGCCCAGATTAAGGACCAGCTGGGCTCGGTTAGGGTTTCTTTTTTTTTAATGCATTAACTGTGACGGGCATTGGGGCCGTCGCAGTTAAGTCACGATTAACCGTGACATAGTGACCGCGACGGCCCTTTTGCCCGTCACGGTTAATATTTTCTGTCCGTCACGGTTAAGATTCATGTAGTTGTGTTTCCGCTCGCTTTAGCCCAAGTGACGCACGCCTTCTTCTTCCCCGTCGGTTAATATTTTCTGTCCGTCACGGTTAAGATTCATGTAGTAGTGTTTCCGCTCGCTTCAGCCCAAGTGACGTACGCCTTCTTCTCCCCCGTCCCGGTTCCCCCTCGTTCCTTCTTCTCGTTGTCCGGCGCGACGCGACTAGGGATGTCCGGCGGCGCGTCTGCTCGCTGAGAGATGGACGGCGGAGCGGGCGCAGGCCAGCGACGCGTCTCCTCGCCGGGAGGTCGCCCAGGGCAGCCACAGCCTGCTGGCCGGCCGCCCATACCAGCCGTTGCAGGCCCCCCATGCCGGTCTCCGTGGCCACCCAGGCCGACCGGCGCGGCCAAATTCGCCCGCCCGCCCTGCCATCCCCGCTGCCCGGCTGTGCCAGTTCTAACGAGTTGCCGACGCCGCTGTGGTGGTCGACGGAGTCGGAGTCAGGATCAAATTGGAGTTGGATTCGAATCGAATCAAACATCACATCTATGGTATGTTACGAACTCCACGTTCTACACGAATTCCGTGTCCACCGCGAGTGCAAAGGCATGCTGGACACCATCGTCGTGGGCTGCCACAGAGGGCGGCCGACAAGAAGTCAGAAGGATTACTCGTGTGCGGCGTTGGGAGAGTAGCGCTGGGTGTTGCCATTGTTGATGGGTCTCTGCTTGTGAACAATGGGTAGAAGAAACACATGCTTGCGTACAGGATTTTGAATAGCACTGATTTTTCTAATTGCGTACAGGAGATTTGATTTTGTGGTTCAGAATGCACATATCCCCCATACTCATCACTCTTATGCAGTTTGGTTTTAGCAGTTCCTATTCTCATGTTTACTGATGTGCCAAATTAATTTTGTTATGTGCAGTGGTTCTGCATTTTGCAGTTTTTTATTCCATTGCAAATGTTGAGATCCACGATCACTTATCAGTGTTTTATGCTCTTGTATGCAGTTGACTGCCTTGCAAGCATAAACAAGATTATTTCATTTGATTAGTTTAATTTCTTTTGCCTATATTTGGCACCTTGCCTGGGCTTCAAGCATAGGAAGGCTAGAGGTGCTGTTCAACTATGCCTGCCATCGTGCAAGCGGTTATTTCGTGCATAGGTGGGTGGAATTCTAATGCCAGTGTTCAGTACATAACTGAAAACGTGTTACAGGTTCTGACCGATTCCAGTTATCTGATGGTCTCACTCTCACCATATTTTCCGTGTCCCAGCAGAATTGTTGAGTGGCTGCAGCAAGCCAGTAACATGGTTACAAGCTTCACTAGTTAATATTTTTCCACGTTATTTCAGAGTGTACATATCATCTAGGTGCACTCTGCTAAGTACTCAAGGCTCCAAGTTAATCTCCTTTAGCACAAAATACATCTATATGCTCCTGAGTGATGTGTAAATTCTTAGATTTTCACAATAAAATGTGGTTATATTTCAGAATCTATCTAGAACACATGCTATTCGCAGTTGATGCAAATGATTTACTTAATAATTTGTATCTGCAGGCACAGTTTGGGATAGATACATGATGGTGACCACTTGTCAGCCATTGGTGGAAGCTGCCAGTGGGAGAAGAAGACATGGCGATGGTTGCCCTAGCTTATTTGTGCTATTGGCGATTTCCAAAAGAGTTTCCAGTAAGAAAAGAAAAATAATTAATACGCCTGTGCTGTGGTCTCAACCTACTAAATTTTGTGTTCTTTTGTTGCAACATGGATTTAGCCAAAATAATGGTCTGTGGATGTGGCCATGGTCACATGGGTAGGATACTAGATATTACTAGAGTGCTTTTGTTGCTAGCATGCTGCTTTGAAGTTAGCATGTACCGTTGAATTAATTTTTGAAGAGTTCTGCAAGTGCCAAAGGAGTTCTTGGGCTTATTAGAGGATATGTGAATCAATCAAGTGTTTCAGTTAAGTGGTAGGAGGTAAAGGGTGTGGAGGGATTGCAGCGGCAGAGGATGGTGAACCTGTCTGATTGGGTATAGTTGCCATCCTAGGATGTCGTCAAGTTCATGCCCAGCAACACCAAGACTAAGCACTTGTTAAGTCTTTGTGACTTCACATTCTGGCAACAGTGACAAGATGTAAAAAAAAAACAAGAATGATGATTGATGGACTTATCATCACTATCAAACAAGAAAAATGCTTGTATTTGCAGCTCCCTTTATCACGACAATATCTTCTTTTATACTACAACATTGGAAGACTTAATTTAAATTTTTGTCTAGCTATGGAGAATCTTGTATATAATTTCTACATTGAAAAATAAGATAAAATCATTGTCATGTGAAATTATTTGCAGTTCAGTCTCATTAGAATTTTAGTCTGGATTATTTGGTTTTGTACATTTGAACCCATAATAGATAGCGTGACATCTCTGAATTCCACTAGGTTGCAACATTCACACTCAACTAGGTTTATGCCCAGCCGTTGCAGTAGCTCCAAAATAGATGTTCCATACATAAATTGTTTAGGGAGACAAATATACAAAATGTCATGTTGTCAGAGCCATTTGTTGTTTTAGTCGAATACAATCTAAGACAATTGTTGTTTAAGTGAAATATAATATTAACCATTATCTCTCAGCTACAATTTAAGTCTATTCAGAGTTTATTTCAGGTAAGATTCATATGGAAATTATAGTTTGAACAACCATTCTCTGTTTCAGTATAACTTTTGTCAGAGTTTGTGAGGAAAATATATTATTTTACATATCCATTGGACTCACGGGAGGAAATATCATAACATCAGCCCTACATGTCAACATCAAAATTAATGTGTAGTTTAGTTTTGAGAGGAGTGAGGACCAAGAGGCATGCTCAAGGTACACGGGGGTAGGAGATTAGGAGGTATGCAGATCAATCAGTAGATGGCAGCGAGGAAATGGGGAGATAGGTAGAGCTTAGACAAAGATGCAAACACATTATGTTTTGAACAAAGAAATTGTCACGGGGTTAAGAATCATGGTGTTGACATAAATTCAACTTACATACAGTTGAACAAATTAAAATGTCAGCATGACATTTTCTATGTTTTGTTTCAATGATAAACTTGTTATTATGAAATAATCCTGTTGCAACGCACGGGCACTTTTGCTAGTAATAATGATAAAGAGGCAAAATTTCAGCCTTTTTTGGTCTAGCCTCCTTTTTAATTGTACGTGGTTTCAGATTGAATACTAATCCTACATATCTTAGTGCACACATAGACACAAAAGATAATAACAGCGGTTCTGACTCAAATTTTTCTGACTTTTTTTTTTCGTCCAGCCCATTCTTTTGTCTGACCTATTTTACTGCCCCTCACTTTCGGCCCACACACGGCCTACTCCACTTGCTCGCCGGTAGCCCAGGAGCCATGGACGGAGCTCGTGCAAGTCCCGGCGGCTGGCGCTCGCCGTCCACGGCCCCGCCCCCTCCCGGCCGATGCGGTGGCACCGCCTATCCGCCTTGGCCTCGCGGCGACCGGTGGCCGAGCTCGCGCGAGTCCCGGCGGCTAGCGCTCGATGTCCACGGCCCCGCCTCCTCCCCGCTGCGGTGATGCTGCCCATCCACTTTGGGCTCTGGGAGCCCGGCCTCCCACGTCTCCCCGCATATCACCTGCCCCAGCGTCTTCTCCGCGCACACAACCGCTGCTCTACTCTCCCCGCCCACAGCACCGGCGCAGATCCTGAGCGGTCACGGTGAGCAGCTTGGTGATGCACACACTCATGAAAGCAGCGCGGTGCGGCATCGGCATCGGCAGGTACACTCAGCCACTACAAGAGGCGGGCAGGCTGCTCAGGAAGCTCTTGAGAGTGTGTGGGCAATGTGCCAATGTCCGACCGGCGGTGACAGTGGAGGCACCGAGGCGTGCCATAGCTGGCACCGGTATGGCTGTATCCTGTATGTCCCCATCTCTCCTACACCGAACCAATCAATTGAATTTGCCTCCAACACATAGATGTCTTTCCTAATGTAACCCAAGATCAATGCGATTGCGTATCAGTCTGTGTTTCCCTTCTTTCTCCTTTATCTAGAATCCAATATGCCCAATCGTCCTTCATGGCTTCAATATGAGGTTGTTTTCTTCGCCCAGCTTCCAATGCTCGCGTGATTCTAGGGACGACGATGATGATTCTAGCGACCCTGGAGGCTTGGGGCCGGCGGGGTCAATGAGTTTCTGGCTGTCCGAGCAGGCATAAAGGATGCAGCCGCTGGTGCGGGATGCAGGGGCCTTACTGCTGCAGGGGTTCGCAGAGCTGAGGGCCATGGACTTTGACCGCGCCATGGACGCCTTTAAGTACGAGGAACTAACGTACTTCGATGGCTCCGTGCCATAGACAAACGTGGTGGGCTGCGTGTTCACCGCGACATATCTGCGTCGCCGTGCAATAAGAAGATCATTTCCACCATGAGATGGCTCAAAGTCTTTAGCCTGTCCCATTGCATAAAAGCAGTGGAGTAACTGAAAGTGTTTACTATTAAGGTTCATTTATTTTTAGGCTGCGCTAGTGCCCGGACGTCCGGCGCGAGCGTGCATCCAGGGCCTTTCGATTAACATAATGAACGAACCAATCCAAAGGAGGGTTCCCCACCTAGGCCGGTCGGCCCCGGCACTCGCGTCCGGACGCTGGCTCCTACAGTCATCTCCCACCCCGAGCCTCTGCATCCTGCGCCTACCCATGCGGAGCCTAGACCCCACTCACGCCACCCCCGAGCCCTAACTAGACCCGGGAGTCCCTGCTCGCACTCATCTTCGCGACCAACATCTAGAAAAAAAAAGAAGGGGAGTGGAGGCAAATGGCCAGCCAGTGCTAGGAGGAAGAAGAAACACAGAAGCCAAGGTGAACAACTGAAAAAGCGAAGAAAGAGATGAAACTCTCCGATTTGCTTTTGAAACATCCAAAAATAACGGTTGCAACATACTTCTAATCGTAGTTAAAACACCTAAAACAAGCTTTTGAAACACTTGAAAAATACTCAGAAACATGCTTGGAAAAACATTGCAACATACTCCTGATCGTAGTTGACACACCTGAAAACAGGCTTTTGAAACACTTGAAAAATACCCTAAAAACATGCTTAGAAAAACATTGCGACATCGAGAAATGTGCACTGCAACAACAAAAAACATATACTGCATCATCGCAAAAATATGTACGGCAACATCAAAAAATTATGCGATGCAAACATCAAAAGCAAACATCTCATGCTGTAGTGCTGCAACATCGCAAAAGTGAACCATGAAACATGAAAAAAGGAATAGTAAAAAATCATCTGTTGCAACAACCCAGAAACCATATTGCAACATTCAAAAATCATTTGTTACATCATAAAAAAACCATTGCAACACAGAGAAAAAACAGCTGCTCTAGCCTTGGCCTATCACCTCCGAGCTTGCCGAAGGGAGGGGAGAAGGATCCCAAAGCTCGTCAGATCTAGAGGAGGAGGAAGAGAGAGAAGGATGGCTCAGATCCACGGGAGCAGGATGAGAGATATGAGGGCTAAGATCTAGAGGGCTAGCCTACCTCGTCGGAGCCGTCGTCGTCGTCCTCATCTCCGGTGGGGGAGAGAGGAAAGGGAGTGCGGGAGGCGGGACAACAGCGAGTTGTGGGCCGCGCGGCGTCTCTCCCAGCAAAGGCGCTAGGAGGCCTGGAGAGTGGCGCAGCGTAGCAGCAGTGAGGGAAAGTGGCGCAGCGGAGTGGCAGCGGGAAGAGCGGCGTGCGGGGGAGTGGAGTCGGTCACGGATGGCGGAGAAGCATCGACCATCGAGTGGGTCACGGGATAGGGATAAGGTGCCGCACCAGCAGTGGTGTGAGCCACGCGGTGTGTCTGGGCAGGACGGACGCCCGCTGATGACGATTACCGTTTATTTTTTAGTTACCGACTAATGTCTGATGACGTTTTGTGCAGATGTTCAATTTATGCTTTGAAAGAATTGGGTAGAGGGTGTTCAGTTTATTGACGAATTTGATTATTGAAGCAATTGAATTCTAAATTGGAAAGTCCAAGAGAAATTGAAATGCACGACGCGAAAACGTTGGATAATTGTTGAGCCATTAGTTCCCATACAGGTTATAGAAGTTTGCATCCAAATATTCTAAAATGAATTGGAACACAAGACACTAACTTACCTCAAGTTACTCATATAATTGTACAAGTTATACTTCCTGTTACAACGCCCGAGCATATTTGCTACAACTTGCTAAATTACCATGGTTTCTGTTACTTCATTAGTACATCGCCTGTTGCTACTTATAGTCCGTGGCACACCACGATTTTCGTCCGAACACATATTCCAATATCTCTTCTTCTTTTTCCGTTCCATGACCCCTCGCAAATTTTAGTCCAACTATTCACAAAAAAAGAAAAAAAATAGTCCAACCACAGTTGTGATTTTTCTTTTTTTTAATTGTTTTGTTTTTCATATGGTATGTTCACATAATTTTTTTTTAGAATTACACAGTACAACGCAGACGCTCACAACACGCACGCACACTCACCCCTATGAACACACGTACGCAAGCCTTATCCTTATGAGCACCTCCGAAGGACTGAGCCGGTAGATCTGGAGATTTCCGACACAACACGCACGCACACTCACCCCTATGAACACACGTACGCAAGCTTTACCCTTATGAGCACCTCCGAAGGACAGCCAGTAGATCTGGAGATTTCCGAAGTCACCACTGGCGCCTCGTTGTCGACAGGAACATCGCTTACCACTTAACGCATAACGCCGGTAAATCCTGAGAAAATCCCAGGAAAAGGTGCGAGCACCAGGATTTGAACCCTAGTGGGTAGCGTCCCACTGGACAGTCCTACCATTGTACCACAGTTGTGATTTTTCTTTTTTTTAATTGTTTTGTTTTTCATATGGTATGTCCACATAAATGTGGAAACAAAATAGGAAGATGATGCACTTCGGGTCCGGCCCATATATTCCACACGACAATAGCGGCAGAAACTGGGACTCCGCAAAACCTAGTTGACACAGGCGGCGGCTGCTGGGCGAACCGCCCATCTCCGAGCGCAAGAACAATGGCAGCGAAACTACGCAAACGCGATGGCAACGGCCGCGATAGCGATCGCTGCCGCGTCCGCTCACTACCGGAGGACATCGTCTTGGAGGTGCTAGTCAGGCTACCGGCGAAGGCTCTGTGCCGGTTCCGGTGCGTCTCCAAGGCATGGCGTACCCTCATCTCCGACCCGACCTTTGTCGCCGTGCAGAGATCCCGCGCCCGTCCGCACCTCGTTGGCGTGTTCTTCCAAGAATGCTGGCCGCCGGAGGTGCGGGTGATGGACATGGACGGCAACGTCGACAGGGTGTTCCAGGTGGACATGGACGACGGCAACGCCTTCGGCATGCTTCAGCAAGCGGCCACACAACTCAATAATGTCATGGTTCATGCCAGTGCCGTTCCCATGATCATCAATCCGGATGCCGGGCGTGCATGCACCGTCCACATTGGTCGTGCCGCTCCATCCGGGGCCAAGTTGACCTTCGGCCACGTCGCGTTGTCTGGCGCTTTCAAGGTCATGTACGTCGAAGAATCTCTGCCGTCCCAGATCTGCAAGGTCACTACGATTGTCGATGGTGGTGTAGAGCTACTGAGATGGAGGCAAAGGTCGGCGCCGCCTTTCGTGACCAGCTGGTGGCCTGAAAGAAGGATCACAGTCAATGGCGTCGTCTGCTGCTTGCCACCTCCCTTGAGCGAGTATATATGGTGCAGCTTCTTCGGGCATGCACCGCATAGCGGCCTTTGACCTCGACAGCGAAGAGTGGAAGACGATTAATGGACCAGCGATGGGGATCCAAGAGGAGACACTATACACTAAACTAATTGAGCTTAAAGGATCATTGGGTTTGGTTCAATCCCTATGACAGAAAAACTATGATGACCACCACTACGCCATCGTCATATGGCTCTTGATTGATTTTCACAAGAGTAGTGTATGGGTCAAGGAGTACACCATACAAATGCCTAGAACCTGGGGATTGACTAAGCTATTGGGATCCTTAGATGATGGCACAATATTATTGCTGGTCAGAGAAAGAAAGCAAAACAAAGCTATGACGATTCTCGATATGTCCTTGTATTCTATAACCCTAGCTTAAAAACGTTTACGAAGTTCGTGGATATAGCAAAGGGATTTGATGATATATTGGTCTTGTACTCTGGGAGCCTCCTTTCTTGATAAATAGCTGAGGAAAACCACCTGGAATAAATGAAATTAAAGTAAATGTAAGCTCTATAGTAATACTAATTGATGCAGAGATTATGTGCTTGTGCAATGAAATAGTCATTCGGTGTGGACCAAGTCCCATGATATATTGAACTAAGCATTGATAAAGGAAATTTTATTGCAAAATCTCCATTGCATTGGCAGGTTGCTTTTGTGAAAACCTAACTCTGTTTATACAACGTACGTGCGCCACTGCCTGTTGGTGGGATTTTTTTTTTTTTTTTTGGAAGCGGGCCTGCTGGGATTTGGTGCGCAGCAGTAGGAGAAATGAGAAGCTGAAGGCCCCACCAACGGAGATTAGGTTGCACTAGTTTTCTTTCTTATTTCTTATATATAAGCTTGAATCAAGCCAACAGTTTTCTCGTCGAGCAGACAAAAAGTTCCAAATATCCACACATTGTATTTCTCCTATAATAAAACAATGATTAGCTAAACCTAATTTAAATAACGAGAACGAAGGCACGGTGGTCGACGCGGTTGGTATTGGGAAGGAAGAGATAATTTGGGTGGGGAGAGAGACAGAGAAGAGAAATAAAGAGAGAAAAATAGAGAAAATAAAATTATATTGAACTAAGAATTGATAAAGGAAATTTTATTGCAAAATCTCCATTGCAGTGGTAGGTTGTTTTTGTGAAAACATAACTATGTTTATACAAGGTGCGCCACTGCATGCTGCTGGGATGTTTTTTTTTTTCTTTTTGAAGCGGACTTCCTGGGATTTGGTGCGCATCAGTGGGAGAAATGAAAAAGTGAAGGACACACCAACGGAGAGTGGGATACAGTAGTTTTCTTTCTTTTTTTTTCTTTAATATAGCTAGAATCATGCCTGAGCATTACAGTTTTCTCGTCGAGCAGACAAAAAGGTATGTGTGCTAAATTACAAATATCTGCACATTGTATCTCTCCTGTAACAAAACAATGATTAGCTAAAGACGATCTAAATGACGAGAAGGAAGGCACGGTAGTCGACGCGGTTGGAACTGGGAAGGAAGAGATAATTTGGGTGGAGAGAGAGAGAGAGGAGAAGAGAAATAAAGAGAGGGAAAAATAGAGAAAAGAAAAAAGAAAAAGAGAAAGGGTACTATGGGTATTTGACGCGTTTTTTGCACAAATGGGGGAGCTTTAATAAAGATCAAGCAGCATGGTTACAAATCCATGCTAGCAGAGAAAGACTCGGCACGAGAGGTGATCGAAGCAGTGTTGGCCATGAAGGGGGGCACCAAACTTAAAGGTTGCCTCACTCTCTGATACTGCTAGATGGAGAGGAACCGAATCTGCGATGGTGACCAAGGCAGAGATCCAAGCAGCCTGGCGCATGCTATTCAAGTCTATATGACAGCATGGTGCAGTAGGTGCTGTCAAACGCAGCTTAACGATTTGCGGCGAGACCAAGGGAGATCGTGGGAACAACCAGCTACAGATCATGTCAAGGTTAATTTTGATGCAGCTTTTGATCCTCATACGAGCTCAGGCGGGTGGGGCTGCATTCTCCGCGACTCAGACGGTGACGTGGTGTTTGCTCATCGTGGAAGGCTGGAGGCACTGCTGGAACCATTACAGGGCAAAATAATAGCTAGCCTGTATTCAAGGGGTGCAAAGCTGCTATTGATGAAGGCGTGGGTCAGGTACGGTGATCATTGAGACAGATGCCATGCATGCCTGTGGTCCAAAGCTGTTTACTCGAATGTCTATGAGTTTAGTGCAATGACACATATTGTGGCAGAGCTGAAAAGCCTCCTGTCGTTGAACTTCAATTCATGGCGAGTCCAACCACAGATCCTGGACGAGTAATAGCGTGGCGCACGAGTTAGCTAATCTTGGTAGCCTTTGTTCTTTGGATGCTAAACCGATTCTGGGTTCAATCCCTGACGATTCAGCATTGTGTAACTAATGGAAATCACTACTTCCCCTAAAAAATGAAACATATTTATTTAGAGGCAGCGGGCATTTATTTAAAAGCAATTTAGAGATAAGGCAGGCATAATGATTTTGCAGAGGATCGACGGCCAAATAAACGACGCGTGATGATATCATGATCCATAGGGGAGTTTCAATAGCATCATGACCACAAGACTATCTAATTAAGCAATAAATACAATTGTAGACAGACAGTCGTAGTGAACACACAGTTTCGATGAACTAGATTACATTGTTGGGATTTGAAATGAAACCTTGATTCAGTGATATTCCATGCATCCTTGATGAAAACTGATCATCAGGTAATAGTGTGTGTTGTTACGTTGTGAACATCATCAACTGGATTGGAAGTATGGTTTCTTGGGTAATAATAATTAGATAGAACAAGGCATGCTGTTTGGTTCATACATAGTTACACAGGTGACGGTGACACAACAAGAGTGAGTCATTTTAAGTGAAAAGAAGTTGAACACAAATTGTTGGGCCGTGCATCCACACGGACTTACATGAATAAATATATGTATGAAAAAAATAGTAGTTACTCTACTCCAAAGTAGTAGATACTACCTAATACTAGTAGCCTGGTGCACACAAGTGCTTATTGTCGCGGTCGGGCGAGCTAGGGTAGGAAGGATGGAATTGATTGATTGAAGTAATATTAATAATAAAAAAACGGAGGATGGATGGACATAACGAATAAGCGGATGGTGGTGGATCCTCAGATGTCCAACTCCATGGCCTGGTTGAGGTAGTCATTCATGCGCTCGTTGCAGAAGAGCCTGACCCGGCAGGCCGCGTCGCCCCTTGCCACGTGGCGCTGTTGTTCGTGCGACGAGATGCACGCCGCCACGTAGCCGTGGCCACAACTCTTGTACTCGTCAGCTGAGTCCACCGCATCCAGGAGTCCCTCCACCTCAAAGTACATGTGAGTGATGGCCTTTCTGGAGACCTGGTAGTCGGTCAGGCACAGGAGCTGATGCAGAATGTTCAGGCCTTCTGCCAGCATTGCCTTAGCCTTGACGAGGTCGTCATCATCTGCGTGTTTCTTCACCTGTTTTATCATTTGGAGGTGATTGCGGCGGGTCTCTTCGGTGCGTATCGCCTTGGGCATCTCCTGATCCCCACCGACATCGCCGGCGCTGCCGCCCATGATCAACGCGCGCGTGCGAGGAGGATTGGTGCGCATAACATCTTGTTTCTTTTTCACGGACAAATTTTTTTCGCGGCCAACCATGGCCCTGCATGGGTAGATAAATAAACGGAAAAGAAAGATAAATTATAAAAGCAAGTGGATGCGTGCGCATGGTATGGTCTTGAAACAAACTAAACATGCATGCATGTATGTGTACGTGTGGTTGTAGAGCGTGCATGCGTGCGTAGTACAACATACTTGTATGTCCAGTAGTAGGTGAAGACAATCTCGTCCTTGCCATCTCCCGTGGGCGGAGCCAGCAGGAAGGGTACCCAGAAACGGTATGTCATATCATCATGCAGATACCTGACGGTGGGTAATTCTATATGCTTAGGTTCATACCACTCTTCGGGGTTTTTGGTACCAGATTGTTCAGACCTCCGAAGGCCCCGATGCACTTGCACTGTCACCACTAGGTCCGTGGCGACGATGTGCTTGAGAAAATCAAGCTGCGGCGACAGCGCCTGGAGGAGCCCATTATCGTTGACGTCAGTGACACTATGGAACGTGCCTCTGGCACTATTTTTTGAGATGGCGGCGAGGACCTGCATGCCCGCAGCAAGTGAAACTGCTTAATAATTTTACTCCTATATGATAGCATAAGATTATATATATATAAATTAGACAGGTCGCGGTTAGTTAGACAGCAATAACAATCATTAGTGCAGGCGTTAAATTAAATTAACGTACGTACCTTGTCATCATGCTTACTGCCAAAGCCAATGGTATCGACGAGGACACGACTGACGTCCACATCCATAGCTTTACTGCCATTGTTTTCGGCGCCGTCGGACAGGAGAATGATAGCGGGGATATGAAACTTGTTGATTGGATTCTTTTTAAGATCTTCTATCACCTTGACGGCTTTCTCGAGGCCGTCCTGCATATTCGTCCAGCCTCCTGCCTGCAGGCCATCGACTATTTCGTCCAGCTTTTTCCCGTGGACACTCAGAGGTTTCATGTCCAACTTGACTTGGGCCGTGTCGCTGAAGGTGATGATGGAGACCCAATCTGCTTCGCGGACCCACGCGTCGCCCTTCTTCCCCGTGCCTGGCAACCAGTCTCCTCTGAGGATCCCCTTCATGGCACGCTTCACCTTGTCAAGCCTGTTGTACCACCCCATGCTACCGCTGGTATCCACCACAAGCACCAGGTTCATGTTCGCCTTGTTATCTGGCACTTGCTCTATTTTGAGCGTAGTGACCTTCAGAACCATCATCGCGGCGCTCTCTTGTAGCGGCGCACCATTATTCTGGCTTGGCCACCACTCTTTCTCCACTGTCACCAACCCGCCCACTGATCAATCGAGACAGATTTATCAATTATAATAATATAACGTAGCACACGCTATATATCACACTGTACATTAATTACAAACTGGTGGCCAAGAACAAATCAAAAGGCCAGACGACGGTTGGCCACCCAAGATAGATAGATAGATAGACAGACAGACAGATAGATACCCATTTTCGAGCGAGGAATGCAAGGATCGAGGATTCGGACGGCGCTGATCTCTTACTACTAGTGGAGCTCCGCTGCCTCTAGCAGCTCCTCTCCTCCGACCACCACCAATGGGCAACGGCACTCACTCACTTGATGTGTAGCTGCACTCCCACGTCCTACACCGGCCTGCTGTAAGCCAAACCCACCCACTCCTATATATACACCTATGGACGGACTGGAGGTTGTGACTTCCTACAACGGCACTCACTCCAATAACAAGTGTGTGTGCGCGCTTTCGTGACCAGCCGGCCAATCTAACCCATGTGGCCACCGTCACCCATCTGATGTCTAAGTGTCTCCTTAGGTGACGTACAAGGGCTAACTGGACGTTACAGCTAATTCAAGCTGACTAATTAACACTTAGTTGCCAAAAAGCATCCAGCGTACCTAGGCTTTGCCGAGCAAGACTTGACTTGCCTTGCCCCGAGATGTGCCAGGAACATGCCCACTTCGCGAAGGACTAGGCTTTGCCCACGTTTTTCGAGGAAAAAAACTAGGATTTGCCAAGGACTAGGATTCGCTTTCGATCACATGCGCCAGCAGACACATGGTCTCATCACATGGGCTAGGCTTTGCAGAGGAAGACTTTGTTAGCGATTGCTGTGTGCGTGTGTTAACGTGCATGACAAGGAAACATGCATAATTGTAATTGACTCGATCTCTGGTTGTTAGGAAATCACGGCTAACTAGGAGGTACCGTATATAGGCTTTCCTTGTAAACGCTGGATAAGTATAGCAACCAGAGATCTAATCTTGTAAGCCACGGGAGAGGCTCTTTCTCCCTATATTAACACACGCGGCTCCTACGGGAGTAATAACGCTTCCCAATAATTCACATGGTTATCAGAGCCATCCTCTAAACACATCACTATCTCCGTCCTCCATGGCCGGCACCAACGTCACCATTCCGGCAGCGTTTGCCATCCCGGTCACGGAGAAACTCAACAAGAACAACCACACCATCTGGAAGCTTCAAGTACTTCCTGCAATCCGTGGTGCTCAGTTTGTCGGTTACATCGACGGCTCACTGTCGGCGCCGCCCAAAGAAGTTGATGGCGGCGAGGGCAAAGAAAAAGTGCCCAATCCGGCGTATGCGGCCTGGCTAGCCCAGGACCAGCAGGTATTCAGCTACCTCGTTTCATCGCTTTCTAAAGATGCTTTGAAACAAGTCTCAGGATGTGAGACTGCTGCCCAAATCTGGCGCACACTGGAGGAGCTGTACGCATCCCAAACTCGGGTGCGCGCGGTGAACACACGCATCGCGCTTGCAACCACGAAAAAGGGAGCAATGTCCATTGATGAGTACATCGCCAAGATGAAGGGGTACGCCGACGAGATGGCGGCGGCTGGAAAATCCCTTGACGACGAAGAACTTGTCTCGTTCATCTGCACCGGCCTCGACTTCGAGTACAACTCCGTCGTCACTAGCGTCCTAGCGCGCACCGAGCCGATCAGTGTCACCGAGCTCGTCGTCCAGCTGCTCGCCTTCGAGCAGCGCCTGAACCTCTACAACGGCTCTTCATCCTCGTCAGGCTCATCGGCGAATGCTGCCTCTCGTGGCCGTGGTGGTGGGCGCACCAACCGTGGCCGCGGAAACCGTGGCCGTGGCAATCAAGGACGCGGTCGTGGACGTGGAGGCTTCGGCAACAACTTCAGGTCCAAGGATAAGTGCCAAATTTGCAAGAGGAACAACCACAACGCCATCGACTGCTACTACCGCTATGATGAAGACTATGTCGCTCCAGAAGAGAAGAGTGCCAATGCTGCCAACTATGGAGGCTATGGCGCTGACTCAAATTGGTACACAGACACTGGGGCCACCGATCATGTGACGGGCGATCTCGACAAGCTGCAGATTCGTGACGGCGTGCATTCTTTATTACGTGCAGCCGAGACAAACAAACGCGACGGTTTCATGTGCTGCCCATGTGCCATATGTAAGAATACGGTGGAATATCCTTGCTCAAGGACTCTTCATTCACACTTGTTCAAGTCGGGTTTCATGCCAAACTATATTTGTTGGACAAAGCACGGAGAAACCGGTGTTGTAATGGAAGAAGATGAAGAAGAACAATGGGACGACAATGATATTATTCCTGATGGTGCGTGCTTCAATGATACTGCAATGGGAGAAGCTGAAGAAGAGGTAGTCGCAGAAGATGAGCTGGCTGATGATCTTTGTCAGGTCATTCGTGATGCACAAAGAGAATGTGAAAGTGAAAAGGAGAAGATCAAGTTCGAGCGGATGCTAGAAGATCACAAGAAATTGTTGTACCCAACTTGTGATGCAGGGCAGAAAAAGTTGGGAACCACACTAGAATTGCTGCAATGGAAGGCAAAGAATGGTGTATCTGACAAGGGATTTGGAGAGTTACTAAAAATCCAAAAGAAGATGCTTCCGAAGTACAATGAATTGCCCGCCACTACCTACGAAGCAAAACAAGTTGTCTGTCCTATGGGGCTAGAAATAGAGAAGATACATGCATGTCCTAATGACTGCATCCTATACCGTGGCAAAGAGTACGAGAAATTGGATGCATGCCCGGTATGCCATGCGTCGCGGTATAAGATCAGGCGAGATGACCCTGGTGATGTTGAGGGCGAACGTCCACGTAAGAAAATCCCTGCCAAGGTTATGTGGTATGCTCCTATAATACCACGCTTGAAACGTCTGTTCAGAAACAAAGAACATGCAAAATTGTTACGATGGCACAAAGAAGACCGTAAGGTAGACAATATGTTGAGACACCCTGCTGATGGGTCCCAGTGGAGAGCAATCGACAGAGAATTCCCGGAGTTTGCAAATGACGCAAGAAACTTAAGGTTTGCTTTAAGTACAGATGGTATCAATCCTTTTGGAGAGCAGAACAGTAGTCATAGCACTTGGCCTGTTACTCTAAGTATCTACAACATTCCTCCTTGGTTATGCATGAAGCGGAAGTTCATTATGATGCCTGTGCTCATCCAAGGCCCGAAGCAACCTGGCAATGACATCGATGTGTACCTGAGACCACTTATTGATGAACTTCTCATTTTGTGGAATAAAGAAGGTGTACGTGTGTGGGATGAGTACAAACAGGAACACTTTGATCTGCGAGCATTGTTGTTCGTAACAATCAATGATTGGCCTGCTCTAAGTAATCTTTCAGGACAGTCAAACAAGGGATATAATGCATGCACACACTGCTTCGGTGATATTAGAGGTGTATTCTTGAAAAAATGTCGAAAGGTCGTGTACCTTGGCCATCGTCGATTTCTTCCTGCAAATCACCCCGTAAGAAAGAAAGGTAAGCATTTTAAAGGGAAATCAGACCACCTGACCAAGCCTCGCAACCGAACCGGTGAGGATGTACTCGATATGGTCAATGATGTGAAAGTCGTCTTTGGAAAAGGACATGGAAGCCAACCTATTCCGAAAGACGCTACCGGTCACGCACCCATGTGGAAGAAAAAGTCCATATTTTGGGACCTACCCTATTGGCAAGTCCTAGAGGTCCGTAGCTCGATCGACGTGATGCACCTGACGAAGAATCTTTGTGTGAACCTGCTAGGCTTTATGGGTGTGTATGGAAAGCCTAAGGACACATTTGAAGCACGACAGGACCTGCGTTGTTTGAGAGAAAGAGACAACCTACATCCAGAGAAGACAGATGATGGACGCCATTACTTACGTCCTGCTAGCTACACTCTAAGCAAAGAGGAGAAGGAAATCATGTTTGAATGCTTAAACAACATCAAGGTACCATCTGGATTCTCCTCGAATATAAAGGGTATTATAAATGTGCCAGAGAAGAAATTCTGTAACTTAAAGTCCCATGACTGTCACGTTCTCATGACGCAATTACTTCCAGTTGCATTAAGAGGAATTCTACCTCCAAATGTACGTCTAGCCACCGTAAAGCTATGTGCATTCCTCAATGCAATTTCTCCGAAGGCAATTGATCCAACTGATCTAGCTAAACTACAGAATGATGTGGTTCAATGTCTCGTCAGCTTTGAGTTAGTGTTCCCTCCTTCCTTCTTTGATATTATGACACACCTCCTAGTTCACCTAGTCAAGGAGATTTTCACTCTCGGTCCTGTGTTCCTACACAACATGTTCCCCTTAGAGAGATTCATGGGAGTCCTAAAGAAATATGTTCACAACCGTGCTCGCCCAGAAGGAAGCATCGCCAAGGGCTATGGAACAGAAGAGGTCATTGAGTTCTGTGTTGACTTTATTCCCGACCTTGACTCGATTGGTGTTCCTGAATCGAGACATGAGGGGAGACTAAGCGGAAAGGGGACACTAGGGAGGAAAACATATATTGGTACGGATGATGATTATTTCAATAAAGCGCACTACACAGTTCTACAGAACTCCTCTTTGGTAGATCCGTATATTGAGACACACAAGGATCTCTTACGATCCGAGTTTCCTGGGAAGACTGAAGCTTGGATTACGCATAAGCACATGGAAACTTTTGGCGGTTGGTTGCGAAAAAAATGTCAAGGTGATGAGAGCATCCATGAGCAACTGTATTTATTGGCTATGCAACCATCATGGCATATCGTCACATACAAAGGGTACGAGATAAATGGGAACATATTCTACACAGTAGCCCAAGATAAAAGGAGTACCAACCAAAACAGTGGTGTCCGCATAGATGCCACAGACCCGAATGGGAATAAGCAGACATATTATGGACGCATAGATGAAATATGGGAACTAGAATATGCACCTACTTTGAAGATCCCATTGTTCAAGTGCCAATGGGTCAAGGTGACCGGAGGCGGAGTAACAGTAGACAACGAGTATGGAATGACAACAGTAGACCTTAGTAATATTGGGTACAAAGACGAACCATTCGTCCTTGCCAAGGATGTGAATCAGGTGTTCTATGTCAATGATATGTCTACCAAACCAAAAAGAGGGAAAAATGATAATGACTCAACCAAAGAGCCAAAGCGCCACATAGTTCTTTCAGGGAAAAGAGTCATCGTGGGAATTGAGGACAAGTCGGACATGTCAGAAGAATATGAAAAGGATGACCGAATTCCGCCCTTCAAAGTGAACAAAGACCCTAGCATCTTGGTAAATGATGAGGACACTCCATGGTTACGAAGCGATCATAACCAAGGGACATACATAAAGAAGAAGTTCACTGCTGTGCCCACTTGATGATATAGTGATTTAATATAGTGTGTGTTTGAGATATTATGTAATAATTGTGAATTCAGATGTTTATTATGTCATGTTTTAAATTAAATCAATGTTTGATTTGGTGGGATTTCTCTCTCAAAAAGGTAAATTATTAGGATACTGAGTGATGAAAAATTAAAATATTAACGTTAAAATGATATGAAAACAAATTTCCTGTCCAAAACCAATAATTTTAATAATTTTAATTAAACACTACATTTTTGCATTAACGAAATAATAAATATTAGTTACATTATGTTTTATAATTCTAACAAAAAATAAAAAAAGTTAGGTTATCGATTTTTCCTATGTGCAATAAACAAAAATAAAATTCATATTTTTAACAAAATAATTTTATGCCTTTTATTTAATTTACTATGTATTTAATAAAAACTATTGCATTTCTATTGTATGTAACAAGACTATTGCTTAAAACAGGCGGGAAACGAAACTGCAGGCCACCTTTACTCCCGGGTGGGAAGCCCACCCGGGAGTAAAGGTGGGCTGCAGTTTCGCGGCCCGCCAAAAAAAATCCTTTACTCCCGGTGCGTGTTACCAACCGGGAGTAAATACCTTTACTCCCGGTTGGTAACACGCACCGGGAGTAAAGGTACCTTTACTCCCGGTTGGTAACACGCACCGGGAGTAAAGGGTTTTTACTCCCGGTTGGTGGATGGCACCGGGAGTAATTCTCCTCTGCTATATAACCTCCAGCGCCTGGCAGATCGATCCGCTCGTCTTCTTCCTCGTCGAACACCGCCGCCCTCTTCTTCCTCGCGCCGCGTCTGTTCGCCTTCCGTGACACCGGCGTCGCCGTCTTCTTCCTCGTGCGGCCTCCACCGCGCGCGCCCGTGCCCCTCCTCCGCGCTTGCCCGTGGCCCTCCACCGCGCCCTCCTCCGCGCCCGACACGCCCTCCACCGCGCGTTGCCCCACCGCGCCGGCCCGAGGCCCTCCAGTAGGTACACTGCCGATATTTGGAACTCTAAATGATTTTAAATAAAAACATATCTTAAGGCAAGTTTTGAATATTTGGAACTCTAAATGACAAGTATAATTAAGGATCACCAATAAAATTACTTTAGAAATTAATTGGATCGATATAAATCCATGGCTTGTATAATAAACACGCTATATATTATTCGGAAACAACGCTACGAACCATCCGCTTGCTGTTAAGATATGTTTGTTAATAAACACGCTATATATTATTCGGAAACAACGCTACATTAATAGAAGAATTTTTTCTATCTTCATAGATCAATGTTTGTTAACGAAATTTTATCCAAATATATTCATGTAGGGTCTTTTTTTTTGAAGGATTTGTTGTAGGATATATAATGGTCAAATAGGAACTCAATTTTGATACCCAGTTTGTAAACTAAGCGTTTTTTAGTTTATCAAAAATATCACATGTTTCTTCATTTGTGAACTTTGAATATACAGATATAATATATTAATGTTGCTAAAGTAATATGAGCATTACATATTTTTTCCGGGAAGACTATCTTCAAACTTTATATCATAGCATCAGAGATCGCCTGTAAAAGAAGAAAATAAATTCTTATCATTTCGGAAATAGTAATGGTTATATGAGCAATAAGACACATATACTTACATTTCATAATGACTTATACTTATATTATTAACATAGAATTTTCTCATATGATGAATGACTACATGGTTGATCACATGGTACATAGGATCACAACATCACGCACCGACACCGCCCCGGCCCGCCTCACGTCGTCGTCGTCGTCGTCAGCACGCCGGCCCGCCTCACGTCATCGTCGTCAGCACACCGGCCACCGCGCCGACACGTATATATACGTCATTTGTATTCATATGCATTTCGTCCATGCGTTTCTATGTATACGGCGGAGCACCGCCGCCCTCGTTCACCCATGTGTACAGACATATATACGGCGGAGTGGAGCACCGCCACTCTTGTCACACCGCCCTTTCTCGTGCCCTAATTCGCCCTAGTACCGACGTAGTTCGTCCTAGTGTGGCGAATTGCGTCCGTGATCGAGGGGCAAGATTTAATAATGCATATTGTTTGTAGATTTTACGCATGTAATAAGCAAAGATTTGACGTACTATATATTGGTTTTGTTTTTTGAAGCTAGATGGCCGACCCGAGAAATATGGATGAGGAGGAGTTGATGATGAATTTGATCAACACTGGCACTCAAGTTGCCGGCGATGATGGTGCTAAAAATAACATGCAAGAGGATGTAGATGACGGGAGTCAGTACTTAGCTCTTGAACAAAATGAGCAACAACATATTGGCCAAGTATATATTTTTTATTATTAGCTATATATATATATTATCATATGTCCTATGTGTGCTCATGACATTAAAAATAATGTTTATGTTTTGTAGCCCTCTGGATCGACATCAACAACTACAACGAAGAGTAAAAATGTTCGAGGTCCCAAAAAGCCATTGGAGGGTCGCTTCATCATCTCAGAGTTCAATGTGGATACAGGAGAACCGGGGGGGCCGAATAAAATGAAATTTGTGCACCACTGTGGTTACCTTGTACGGGACCGACTCCCGATTAGTACCCGTGAATGGAAGAAGAAGACCAATGCTCCTCATATCAGTTTTGTCTCCGATCGTGACAAGGCGTTAATTTGGAATGATGTCTTGGTACATTTCACGCTCCAAACAGATGATTATGATGATATAATAGATGGTGATGAATTGAAGGAGCGAGTTAGGGATTGGGCAATGAAGAAGATGGCCACCCAGTTTCAGACTTGGAAGAAACACCTATACACGACGTATGTCAAGAAGAACATAGCACCAGATTTTACTGTCCCAGGCCCGATCTCAAAGCAGAGGCCCTATTGGGATGAGTTTGTACAGTACAAGACTTCGGAAGAGGGTGTGAGTCGGGTGATAAAGAACCAACATAATGCCCAACAGAAGACATACCACCATACCTTGGGATCAGGTGGCTACCCGACTGCCATTAAGAAGTGGAACAAAATGGAAGCAGACCTTCTTGCCAAGGGTATCAGACCAGAATCACTCGAGTGGGGAGAACGTGCAAAGAATTGGTTTTTCGCTCATGGGGGAACACTAGACCAGGAGACAGGGAAGTGCGTTTATGGCGCAAGACTGCAAGAAGCAGCAGAAAGATTGTTTTATGCTCAGAGAGCTACTGCTAGTGGTGCGTTCAGGCCCAACAGAGAGAAGGATGAGCTGACATACGCCATCGGGACTATTGAACATGGTGGCCGAACTAGAGGCAAAGGAAGTGTCTCGTGGGAGCATGGATTCCCTCAGGACAGACCTTCCTACAGAAGTCGCCAGAGAAAGAAGGAAGAAGAGGCACACCGGCTCCAGAGGTTGGAGGAAGCGGTGCGTGAAGCACAGGAGCGGGAAAAAAACCTTGAAGCGAGAATGCAGGAGGAAATCAAAAGGCAAGTGCAAATAGCAGTGAGTGCAAGCAAGCAGGCATCAGAGCCAGGAATCAACATTAGCCAATCTGTTCAGTTGAAAAGCAGCTGCGCTTCCACGGAGATACCAAATCAAGGGGACACAGGACTGCGCTTCCCTGTGGATGACGTCACTGAACCTTGTACAACGTGTGAGCTACACATTCCGAAGGAGAATTCCACAATCAAGGTGGCTATCGGTCTTGTTAATCCTATCGACCGAACCAAGACACCAAGGATTCATGGGAATATAATCCAAGAAGGATATGCCACCATCTCGGTAGATAAAGCTGAAAAAGGTTTTAGTGATTTGCCTCTTGACATTCCTGGAGGTGATGGCGAGAAGACTCTAGGAGAAGCGGAGAAGACATTCATTCTATGGCGCAAGCGCTACATCATCATTCCAGGGATGTCGGCTCCACCTCCTCCTGAACTACCTCACCATAGGTATGTGCGGATGAAAACACTACATCATTAATTTGTATTGGCTTAAATAATTAACAATCTGCTCATAATAATATGTCATTCCTTTTTTTGTAGCAGATCCTCCCCCAATCTAAATCCAATTGTTCAATCGCCAGATCATCATAGTGCTCTGTACGATGACATTGTGTTGGAAGACGAGGCTGCATCCACACCCTCTCCAAGGAGGTCTCCAACGCCGCAGCCGCCACCTCCAAGGAGGTCTCCAACGCCGCTGCCAACACCTCCAAGGAGGTCTCCAACGCCGCTGCCAACACCTCCAAGGAGGTCTCCAACGCCTCCCCCGCCCCCACCTACCAAGAAGCCTAGCAAGAGGCCAGCCCCTCAAACGAAGAACCAGTCCCCGCCTGCAAAGAAAGCCACCGTGAAACCAAGGGTTATTCCCAAAATAATATCTGAAGAGAAGGAAGAAGGAACTGATGCATATAAAAAAGACATGTCTAGATTCTATGACAAACTTAAAATGAATCAAGAAGCAAGGAGAAACCCAGAGAAACCGTACTTCTTCGTAGCTCCGGATATTTTAAGAAAAAAGGTGATTTCTTACCAGCATCAACAGCGGGAATCTCGTAAGCCGTCCAAATCAACGTTATCAGACTATGACCGCACTCTCACCAAGTCAATTGAGGCGGCACAGAAAAAGAAGCGGGCAGGGAAAGGAGTTGCCCAACTCGGACAACAAGCGCACCAATCAATCCCCCCGCTAGTTGTTGGTAATGAATATGGTTCGAATTTAGGATTAATGCATCAGGCAAACATACCTCCGGATGTCGATTTGGATCACCTTGGTGAATTTCTTGATGAGACTGGTCTCGACCTTTACCAGATGTTTGGTGATGGAAACATTGAGAGTGCGGCGGAGGTTGATATTTGGAAGAAAAAATTTGTACTAGGCCAGAGTCTATACAACCCTCAAGCCTTATCTGATCTGGGGACGCAAATGTACCTGCTAAACAAGTGGTACATGCAGGCGTCTACCAGTGGAGACTTCTGCGTTGGTGTCAGAATTAGAGACGAACATTGGTTCCGTGGCGATGATGTTATGTATGTTGACTTTGCAGAATTTCATCAACTATGCCACCTGACCTCTCTGGACAAAGTTATCATTAGCTGCTATTGCCTGTAAGTAATAATTCTTTCGATCTATTATTAAACTCATCATATGTGTGTATATGCATATAAATTATCCTAACAAGTACTATATATATGCAGATTTACAATGACAGAGCTCAGAAAGGAAGGCTGCAATGAAATTGGTTTTGTTGATCCCCATATAGTATTCAAAGACCCAATTACTCCAATGACTAATTGGAAGTCTGAGTCAGAGAGTAACCTCATGAACTTCTTAGTGAACCAACGCCACAAGAAGGATATACTCTTTCCCTATAACTTCAAGTGAGTGTTAATCATGTCGATCATAGCCTTAATGGCTCATATGTTGATTCTAGTTAATTAATGAGTGTTATGCGTTATATCCTATAAACACATGCAGCAATCACTGGATATTGATGGACATCGATCTGGTGAAAAGTCACTTGATAATCTATGACTCGATGAGAAAACCACAACAAGACTACCAAGATATGATAGATATTATCCAGAGGTAATTTCGAGATCTCTAGCAACTATATATACACACAAACATGATGATTAACTATATCTGATGACGTGGCAAATTTTTTATTGGGCAGTGTTTGGAAAACCTTTATTGAGAAGCAACACATGGAAAAATGCAAAGCGCCACTGAATGTAATCCCATTGAAAGTAAGTCCCCTGAATCGCATCATCTTTATTAATTAAACATATAGCTTTCACCGGATCACCAGATTGGATGACAAATCTTTTTCTCGTAAAGTGGTGTCTGAGGCAGGAACAGGGGAACAACTACTGTGGTTACTATGTTTGCAAGTTTATCAAGGTGGTCTCCCAAAGAACTCCTACAGAGAGACTCAAAGTACGTTAAAAATACACTATATATTCATTTAATTATTATTATTGATTGTGTTACTATGTCTTTATATATATATATGTACATATATTAATTTATTTTCCTTTAATTCAAACCTGTAGACTCGATGGTTGGAGGAAAAGGTCATACGGCAAGACCAAATCAAAGCAATTCAAGAGTCTATAGCCGGATTTTTTAATGAGCAGGTCATCGATTCCAAGGGCGAGTTCTACTTCGACCCAACACTGCCATTGAAGCCAAGCTAGAGGATGAGAAGAAACTTGTTATGTCACAACAACTATAATGCAATCTTTTGTAATATATGCACATGAAATAATATAATGTAAAATACACATATGCATGCATGCATGTAAATATATATATGATGCATGCATGCATATATATATATATATATATATATATATTTCTATGATTGAATTGTGTGATTTAATACGTTCATTGTGCTTGAACCGAAACATACTATATGCGCGTATAAATGTATAATTAGCAGCGTACAATACGACTTCGAAAACCTATTTTGAAAAGAAAACAAAAAAATGAAAAGAAAAGAAAAAAGAAAAAAACCTTTAGTCCCGGTTCGTATTACCAACCGGGACTAAAGGTGCCGGCCATCGTGGCATGTCAGGAGGCACCTTTAGTCCCGGTTGGTGTTACCCACCGGGACTAAAGGTCCTCCTTTAGTCCCGGTTCCTGACCCGGGACTAAAGGACCCCCCCTTTAGTCCCGGATGCTTGCTCCCGGGTGGGGAACCGGGACTAGAGGGGGTTCCCCACCGGGAGTAAAGCTCGGTTCTGTACTAGTGAAGTGTGTGTGCGCGCTTTCGTGACCAGCCGGCCAATCTAACCCATGTGGCCACCGTCACCCATCTGATGTCTAAGTGTCTCCTTAGGTGACGTACAAGGGCTAACTGGACGTTACAGCTAATTCAAGCTGACTAATTAACACTTAGTTGCCAAAAAGCATCCAGCGTACCTAGGCTTTGCCGAGCAAGACTTGACTTGCCTTGCCCCGAGATGTGCCAGGAACATGCCCACTTCGCGAAGGACTAGGCTTTGCCCACGTTTTTCGAGGAAAAAAACTAGGATTTGCCAAGGACTAGGATTCACTTTCGATCACATGCGCCAGCAGACACATGGTCTCATCACATGGGCTAGGCTTTGCAGAGGAAGACTTCGCTTGCATAAAGATGTGCCAGGCATACACGTAATTCAATTTATAAATAACTGAGATGGACCCATGACATTGGCATACGTTCACTAAATATTCCCTATAGGGCTGACTGCACATCAAGATGGTATATCAAATGTGCGAACCACAAGAACTTACGATCCATCTTCGTTTCTTGGCCACTTGCACAACTTGATCGAGGTTTTTAATTGTCTTAGTCAGACCAAATGTCATATGTGAAGTTGTTTGCTCCATCCCAATTTACAATTTCATGGATGGCATTCAAAACAAAACGACCATGTGCATATTGCAAGTGCGCCACTGTCAACTTCACACGCATATGCCACAAAACAACCATACACTTCTCTCTAAAGGATTTTGTGGATGTCCTACACTACTAGAGAACAGACTTTAGAACGATGTCCCAATTTAGCATTAGCCTCGGTATTTTTTACCCCCGGGACTGAAGGATCTTTAGTCCCGGTTGGTAATACCAACCGGGACTAAATGTTTCTTTACTCCCGGTTGGAGCCACCAACTGGGACTAAAAAGTCATCCAACCTTTAGTCCCGGTTGGTAATACCAACCCAGACTAAAGGTAGACCCTTTAGTCCCGGTTGGTAACACCAACCCCGACTAAAGGACCCTTTAGTCCCGGTTGGTAACACCAACCGGGACTAAAGGTCCCCCGATGGGATAGTTCAAAAGGAAAGCATCACATCCATTGTCAGATGTGTTGTGTAGGTGGGGTGGTAAGCTTCGCGCGAGGCAGTGCATGAGGTCTTGAGTTCGAATCTCACGGGGCGCAGCGGTGGAAGGTATTATTTTTTTTTAAGCTGGGAGGATCTTTAGTCCCGGTTGTGGCAAACCGGGACTAAAGATCCCCACCTTTAATCCCGGAATGCTGGTCCCGGTTGGGAAACCGGGACAAAAGGCCTTTCCCAACCGGGACTAAAGCCAGATTGTGTAGTAGTGCTAGGTGGGACCTAGCACACTCATGACATCTGTCTCGTCCACAGGCGGGGCGTTCGAGGATTTATCTGGCCAAGAACGAGTACCTGGGCCTCGTTTAGATGCTGAAAAAATTTCAACCCGATGAATAGTACCACTTTCGTCTTATTTGACAAATATTGTCCAATCGTGGACCAACTAGGCTCAAAAGATTCATCTCGTGATTTCCAACTAAACTGTGTAATTAGTTATTTTTTTTACCTACATTTAATACTCCATGCAAGCGGCTAAAAATTGATGTGATGGAGAGAGAGTGAAAAAACTTGGAATTTTGGTGGCATCTAAACAAGGCCCTGATTGGTTTTGGAGAGTGCCTGGTTAGCCTCACCGTTTAAATCGCCCATCCATTGCGTGTTCCATCTGTCTGCGGTCCTTGCAATCGTGCACTTTCTGATGTGTGACCAATTGAGGGTCAAGAGCCATTTAGGCGACTCTGCTGGGGAAGAAAGCAAGCAAATATATGACTATGGCTAACGGTAATAAAGATGATCATCCACATCAAAACAATTTCAGTAACAGCTTAAAGCTTTTTTCTTATCTGGATTGTTCATAGTGGAGATTCTCGAACTAGTTATTGGACCTGTTACGAGTGTGACAAGACAATCTAGGAGATAACAGGTTTGTTCGAAATTGGAATATATTTTTTTCAATTTTCACATTGTCCATGAATAGATTTGAGTTCATAATCAATTCCAAAACTGCTTAAATCATTTTAATCCCTGAAAAAATTTTAAAACTCCAAAAAGTTGGGAAAATTAAATTCACAATGATATATTGAAATATAAGGAACCCAAATATAATTTTTGGTGCTCAGGACAACGACCTTTTACATCATGTGAAAAATAGATTTCACTTGGTTGCTCCAATAAACCATGAATGGTCGTCCCCACAAAAAAACTGCAGTAGCATATGTCTATGCCAACAAAAACATCCCCGATTTTTTGTAAAAAGGGTAACATGGACAAATCTCACATCTTCTCTCAAACCCAACGATCACAATGATATAATTTCATGTAATGACTTACTCAGATCGAGAACTTATGGTCTGTTCTTGTTTATTACAAAGAATCTTTCGTAGGATGTGCCCTTTCTAGTGTTTTGTTCAAGAATATAACTTAGGTAGCCATTATTGTGCGATGTCTAAGGTTCTGTTTTGATCACATAGGGCTAATGGTTATAGTTATTAAAGCTAGCTAATATTTACTTGGTTAAAATTAGTTTGTCCATTCGATTGACTACGTGTGTTAATATTATAATCAATTGTAGGATTGATGGTTAAAGCTTCATTTTTCTTTTGGTGTGTGCTCAAGAGCCATGGAAGGTGTAGGTGAGTGAGGCAGTTTAATGTTTTATATGGATCCACACGTTACCATGGGTTGTCGCGGCGGCCCGTCCTCCACCAGGCTTCAGCGGCGCGGCGTCATCTCGATCCGCCTCCAGTGACGGCCACGATGGCGGATCTGCCCCGGCGAGGGCGTATCCGGCCCCGGCGATGGTGGATCCGGACCCGGCGGCTCCACGTCGTCGATCCGGCCACCAGCGGCTCCACGGCGTCGATCCGGCCACCGGTGGCTCCACGGCGTGAATCCACATCGGGCGCCCCTCTCCCGGCGGCTGGTGGGCCTGTCGACGGCGGATCCGGCGAGGTGGAGCTCAAGGCGAGCTCGCATCAGATCCCGGCGGCGCTAGGGTTTCGGTAGGGTTTCGGACTATTGGGTTGGAAACGGGCTCGCCGGTGGGCTGAGAATGGGCTCGCTGGCGGGCTCCTTGTTTTTTTTTGGCGGCTTTGCCCGCCGCAGTGAGGCCACGATTTACCGTGGCCTCTAGGCCGCGGCGGACGGCTTTGCCCGCCGCGGGAAACCGAAAACGTCCGCCTACAGTAAAGTTTGTGTAGTAGTGAAGCAGAGAGGCGTCGGAGGTGGGGGGTGACAGATAGGGGCCCACCCATCGGTGATTGAGAAGGTGATGGAACGGTGGGGCCGTGTCTGCCAGGGAGGGAGAGAAGGGTGAGAGGTGGGGCCCATCTGTCAGAGAGAAAAAGAAAGAGAGGAGTGGGGAGGTTATGTGTGCGGGCTGTTGCTGTAGCTGGGTCACCGCTTGTCTGCGATGTCGTTACTGCAGGCCAGAAGCCAGGAGGGGTGAGAGAGAAAAAGAAAATGCTTTCCATTTTGCTAAATGGGAAACTTGAAAGGGGTTTTCACAAATTCGAACTAATTTTTGAAATATAATTTGAAGGCTAATTTTCCAAAACAGTAGAGGTTTTGATTTAATTTTTTAAATTTGTTTTTCACTCGACAAGGCTACACAAAGGCATGATGCAACAAACAAATCAATTAAATTGTAGAATTTTTTCGAAAAACTTTTTTTTACTATTCAAATTCTCAGACCAGTCATATGAGAAGTTGTTCGCTCCATCCCAATTTACAATTTCATAGAAGGCTTTCAAAACAAAACAACCATATGCATTTTACAAGCTAGTGCGCCACTATCAAGTTGACACGCATATATATGCCACAATTATTATTGGGAAAAAGTCTACATAATCCCCTCAACTACGAGGGGTGGACTACATAACCCCCTAATAAACTATAAAACCGTTTATTGTACCCTCTGAACTATCAAAACCGTTCAAATAACCCCCAAGGCGGTTTTGGAGGATGGTTTTACCTTATTCTTTTTTATTTATTTTGGCTGAACCTTTAATAAATCATAATAAATCATAGAAAAATTATAAAATAGAAAATCTAATTTTGTAGGATGTGCCCTTTCTTGTGTTTTGTTCAAGAATCTAACTTAGGTAGCCATTATTGTGCGATTTCTAAGGGTCTGTTTTGATCGCATAGGGCCAATGGTTATAGTTATTAAAGCTAGCTAATATTTATTTGGTTAGAATTAGTTTGTCCATTCGATCGACTACGTGTGTTAATATTATAATCAATGGTAGGATTGATGGTTAAAGCTTCATTTTTCTTTTTTTTTTATCACTGCTTCATTTTTCTTTTGGAGTGTGCTCAAGAGCCATGGAAGGTGTAGGTGAGTGAGGCAGTTCGGTGTTTTATATGGATCCGCACGTTAGCATGGATTGTTTCTTTTTAACTACTAGCTAATATAAATTGCAAACAAGTCAGGTGGTCGGTTTCGCACACCTATTAGTCCACTTACTTGGATCACTTAGTAGTAAATTATAATTGCTAACACTTAGACTTAAGCATCAGCTAACATGCCCTGAGAAATACTTGTGCCACCATTAAAGATGCCTGCACATGCCAACTGGGCCTATATTTTGATAATGAAGGACCAGACTCGTCGAGCAAGACTTGACTTGCATCTTGCCAGGCATACATAATTTAAATTATAAACACTGGAGATTGGATCTAAGACCTTGGCCTACACATTAACTTGTTTGCAAGCAATTGCCATTTGTTAGCCACTTGAATAACTTGATTGATGTTGAAAGTTTTAACAACAAATTACACGATTTGTCCCAATCTGCAATGTCACAAATGGTTTTAAAGAAAACCCCATCATATGCATATTACATGTGTGCCACTTTCAACTTTACATACATATACTGACATCGTTTTTTGTATATTGGAAATAGAAATATGTTATTATAGAGTTGGTGAGCGCGGAAGAGCGGGTCGGAGCAGATGGTGCTGGCAGCGGCAGAGCGAAGAGAGGGACACAGGAGCACGACGTGGACCTGGCGCGTGGCAGGCCTTCCGCATAGGCGAGCTCCGCTACGTGGTTGCCCGGTGATGGCGACAAGCAGAGAGGTGTCGGAGGTAGGGTATGACAGCTAGGGGCCCACCCATCGTTGATTGAGAAGGTGATGGAATGGTGGGGACCGTGTCTGCCAGGGAGGGAGAGAAGGGTGAGAGGTGGGGCCCATCTGTCATAGAGAAAAAGAAAGAGAGGAGAGAGGTTGTGTGTGCTGGCTGTTGCTGTAGCTGGGTCACCGCTTGTCCGCGATGTTGTTACTGCAGGACAGAAGCCAGGAGTGGTGCGAGAGAAAAAGAAAAGCCTTTCCATTTTGCTAAAAGGGAAACTTGAAATGGGTTTTCACAAATTCGAACTAATTTTTGAAATATAATTTGAAGGCTAATTTTCCAAAACAGTAGAGATTTTGATTGAATTTTTTAAATTTATTTTTCACTCGACAAGGCCACACAAAGGCATGAATGCAACAAACAAATCAATTAAATTGTAAAAGTTTTTCGAAAAGCTTGTTTTCTACTATTCACATTATGAAAAGCCTATCTAAATCTTGGAAAGTTTTAGAAAATTATTAAATCCTTCATTTTATTTAATGTTTTCTTTTCACTACAGGAAATATAAATTTTAGGGTGTGGCATTATCACTATATCCGCCAAGTGGGCATGTGTCTGCTGGCGGATCTCGATGCAAGTGAAGTCCTCCTTAGAAAAGCCTAAGTGTTGGCGTAAGCCTGCTAGACTGTATGCTGTTGTGACGTGTAGGAAGGCAGTGAAGGCGCCAACCTCAAGTTTGAACTCAAACAGTAGACATGGGAGCAGTTCACGCCGGGAAGATGGTGATCGCGCCCACGACATCGTGCACAGCGAGTGGTTACTTTCTACTCCCATGTATCTTGCTTTTAAGCGGTTTTAGGTACGTACTACTGGAAAGATGGGCTAGTGAGAACCGCTCCTCCCATTGCAACAAGTGGTTCCAACTTGTACTGGCGCCAGGAAAACAAGAAGCGGAGCAAGAACTTATGTTCCTCCCAGCTGATGCCTAATGAATAGAAAACACGTTCCTTTGTACTTTTGTGCTCACGCCGCTCCCAGGTGAGTACTAGTTGGACGGATGGCTTCTCAGTACTAGTTGCACGGTTCCAACTTGTACCACCACCAGTAATGTCAGCTGCTGTCCACATTGCAACATTTGAAGAGGGTTCCTGGTTTTAGCTGTGGGCCCTGGCGTTCCTAGTTTTAGCCTAGGCCTTAGGAACAAGCTGGCCGTAAGAGCTAATTCAAGCTGACTAATTAACACTTAGCTGCCGAAAATCATCCAGCTTACGTAGGCTCTACCGAGCAAGACTTGACTTGCGTCGAGATGTGCCAGGCACATGCCCACTTGTCGGATAATACTAGACTTTTACCGAGGAAGACTTCACTTGCGTTCAGATGCGCCATGCATACGCGTACTTCATTTTTCAATTTATAAATAATGGAGATTGGATTCAAGACATTGGCATATGTTCATTACATATTCCCTAGGGCTGACAGCACATCAAGATGGTATCCAATGTGTGAAGTAGAGGAACTTACGATCAATCTTCGTTTCTTGGCCACTTGCACAACTTGATCAAGGTTTTTAAGTGCCTTAATTAGACCAATTGTCATTCGAGAAGTTATAATTCGCTCCATCCCAGTTTACAATGTCACAAATGGCTTTGAAAATTAAACAACCATATGCATAGTTCACGTGCGCCACTATCAAGTTTACACACTTATGAGACAACTATTATTGCTATACATTAGAAACGGTATATGAAAGACTCAAAGTCACAACAAAAGCGTAATGGAACGTATGATGGCCCAATCAGAGAAACGACAGAGTAGCATCCCCAGTTGCTTGAATTAAAGCATAAAGTAAAGCCATTGTTGACAGTCACAGTTTGATCGGGAGAGTGGAAGATGTACAAAAGAAACAACCAAAAGCATTTGATGACATTGGGTGAAATGGTCAAAGTTTCGTATAAAGGCCTAGGCTGTTTTAGCAGGAGATTTGTAGGGGCCAACAAAATCTAGCCCTAGCCAGTTTTGGAACCGGCCTAAGACGGTATTGGCAGTCTGAGGTTTTCGAGAGATCTTTTTTATGGAAACTCCTCGGACCACATAGGAAACCTGTAAATTACTTGTGGAATAAGATTCCTACTGGATAAGACTAACTCACTATGCCAGAAAAGCTTATCAGTGACGCCTCGAGTAGTGACTCAGAAAAAACGCGTCACTGTAAGCATATCAGTGACGCGGGTGAACGAGACGTGTCGCTGGTAGGTTTGTTGCCCATGGCCAGAAGACAAAACGCGTCACTAATGACCAGTTATCAGAGACTCTTCTCAACTAGACGCGTCACTGGTAGCAAGCGCTATTATCTGTGACTCGTACCAACGAACGCGTCATAGCTGGACGTGACGGACCCAAGAAAAATATCAATTCCAGTATAAACATTGGTTCGCGTCCGTTCCGCTCCGCCCCCATCCGCGGCCATCCATGGCTCCGCCCGACTCTCTCTCTCTCTCTCTCTACACTCCTCAGTCAGATCCAGATCTCGCAACCCAGCGGCGGCGCCGCGACAAGCTTGCTGGTTCCCTTCCCTCTCCCTCCCCTCTCCCTCTTCCTCTCCCTCCAAACGTCCTCCACCTCACCTTCCTCTTGAGGCAGCGGCAAATGTGCAGTGCCCTTCCTCAACTACCAGTGGCGGAGCGGTATGAGGGGAGCCACCCCGTCAAGCTTCCTCTTGAGACCTGCTCATTAGACTCTCCACTGCCACAAATTCACTCTGCTTTTATCCAACAACCTTGAAAGGCATTGACACTTTTGTTCACATGATGCCATTGTTCCTTGAGTTGCTTAATTTCTCTAGTTCTATCACCTGGAGTTGTGATGTTGAACATTGAAACGACCTCGATTTCCACGAAGGGAAATCCACAGAGTCGAAGCATAATACGACCATTTAAATCACATTACCCGAATTCCAGTTGAATATCAAAATCCATACATCGAAAATAGAGAGTGCAATAGTACGGATTACATTAACTTATTACAACGCCACAAGGCGGAATCACGAAACAAGTAACAACTTGAACAGCTTGGAAAGGCGGAAGCGATCAACTCCAATCGGCTTGAGCGTAAGACGATCCCTCAATCCTCATAGTCATCCCCATCGTAGTCATATTCCTCCTCAGAACTTGTGTGCCAAAGTATCAGTACGATATGTACTGGCCAATCCACCCTATGCTTGCTTTGTGGAAATTGGATGCAAAATGGGTATAATCGAAAAGACCTAACTCTGGCTGTGGTTTTCCTATGCAAGTAGTAACAAGTTTAATAGTAATAAGTCAAGTTTTTAACCCAATCACATCCACACGTTCTCACATCCCATCACCCATATCTCACCATCACACACACCTCACCATCACACACACACACATCTCATCCTCACACTCGCACTTCAGTGACAAGGACAACTCCCTCTCGTCCTTGCCCTAACAACACCCAAGGGAGGTAGAAGACTTCCTCTCACTAGTCCGGTGCAACCTCCATAGGAAAGGTCCATAGCCGACAAGTCGGCATATGTATCGATCGATCAACCAAACACTCTGCAGAGGCTTCACTATTGCACTAGATAGCCATCATAGGTGCCGATCATCACCTAGGCAGATGCCGATCGCCACAAGCCTAGAATGGTGCTATCCTGCCTCTCGACCCTGGCCGTCGAGAATGTGAGACATAGTACCAGGCCAAGGGGGTCACTATGTTGTCTCGGAAGGGTGTGGGTGCCTCGCCCGTACCTCCCTACACTGTCTGCTTACAACCTAGCAGTAATGGTACCATTCTACCAAGGGTTAGACCGTCTCCCCCCCATTGGAAAGCGAGTGGAAAGCAAACAGTTCCTAGGTTTGACTGTCGACGAAATATAGTCGGCAGTCCACCGAGGGGGGTGCCCATGGTGGTAAATAATCGGTAGGATGCGTGTAATCAGGAACCAGATGGTAATAGGGACACAAGACACATGATTTATACAGGTTCAGGCCGCCAGTGTGGCGTAAAACCCTATGTCCTGTGCTCTATTATTTGTATTGATTTGGGGTGAGATCTTTTATGATCTATCCTCTAGGGGACCCTTGTCCCTCCTTATATACTATGAAGGGACAAGCTTACAAGTTAAGTATCTAATTTGGTACAATTACAATATAATGTCGTGCTCTGCACGTCTTCACCTTGTAGGCTGGGCCACTTCCGATGGTGTGGCCCATGTATACCCATGAGGGTATAGGGGGTCTATTCCCCCATAGCTAGTCCCCGAGCGCCTTGTATCCTTTGAGTAGCACCATCTTGAGCTTGCGAGAAGGATGTAAGGGGTTCAAAATAAAATTTGAAAAATATTTCCCCTGAAGTGTGCCCACTTTGACTCTGAGTCAAAAAGAGACACTATCGTCCTTGTAGAATCAGAGGTGTTTGAACCATCAGAGCGAGCACATTCACCGTAAGGTGAAGTGTGCCCACTTAGTCCCCGAGCCTGGTAGTAGGTGATGTAGGCACGTAGTGCCAGGGTCTAAAAAGAATTCCCAGTTAAGTTGAGAATCCAATCATCGTACAGGCGATACAAGATGCACCGGCAGGTGCATCGTACCGATGTAGTCCCCGAGCTTGCTGGAAGGCGAGGTATGAGCCTTGTAGCAAGGTCTAAACGAGGAAGAATATCCCAATTGTATGCGAGTCGCCAGTCGCATGTAGTTGAGACACAAAGTCCCCGAGCTGTGGTCGGAGAGTGGTCGAGGCAGTCCCTGAGCACAGGTCGAGGGGCGAGCGGCGAAGTCCCCGAGCTATGGTCGGAGAGTTGTCGAGGCAGTCCCCGAGCACAGGTTGAGGGGCGAGCGGCGAAGTCCCCGAGCTGTGGTCGGAGAGTTGTCGAGGCAGTCCCCGAGCTGTGGTCGGAGAGTGGTCGAGGCAGTCCCTGATCACAGGTCGAGGGGCGAGTGGCGAAGTCCCCGAGCATAGCTCGAGATCCCTGTAATATAAATATATAGAACGGTAGTATATGATGTACAAAATAATAATTTATAGAGAAAAATCAACAGTGAAGAAATAGCGTATGATGCTTTGTAAAGCAGTTGGTGCTTTGTAAACATCAGTGTTAATATGAAGTTTGTGTTTATACTTAATATAAACCGCCCGACCAGTTAGTATGTAGCTGAGCCTCTAGCCCTAGCTAGCTTCACTGTAGCGTGGAGCACGGAGCCCGTGTGCGTGTAGGAAGGCGTCGCTAAGGAGCCGCTACCAACGACCCATAACGCAGAGGGCTGCCGCTCATACACGTGTGGAGAGAGCCGGTAGACAGGGCTGTTTCTGGAGACATCGAGCGTCAACATGACCGGTCGAGGATTTGCATTAAGTATAGCTATATGTTATCTTTAAGATGGTATACATGGACAAACATTACTTGAAGAATAATCATGACGAGGACGTTGTGGAGAAACTTCATAATGAAAATTGAATTAAATATAAATATTAGAAGTGTACTTATCTTTGGATAGAAATCTGATCGGTGGCAATGAAGTTGTCTGGTCCTCGAGCTTTTCGACCTGTCATCATGATGGTGGTCGTGATTGTCGTAGCGCCGTTCTTCGCAGCGATCATCATCGCGATGTGGTCTGGCAATCGATGTGGTCGGAGCTCGGCAGAGCCACTCGGGACGTGGTTGACGTTGTCCGTGGTTGACATGAGCTCGGTGGAGCCGCTCGAGACATGGTCGACGTGGTCCGTGGTCGGAGTAGATGAATGTAGCTCGGACGTTCGTGGTCGAAGCAGTCCGAGATCCTCCTTGCACGCTTCAGTTAGCTTGTACGGCATCATGCAACTCGACGGCTGGCCCCTCCGACGGTGAGTGCGTGCATGTGGTTGATCCGTATGTGCATGCATATTTACGCCGATCGAGTCACCGTGGAAGCTGTGGATGATCATGAAGGCGGATATAGAAACATATAGGCAATAGAATGTTTATAATAATCTAAAAATAGAATGACTTAGCTTCGTTTAAGTGGTGATCTGATCTTGGAAACGTAGCTAATAGGCGAACAACAACAAATCCGTACGTGTGTATGTGGCCCACGCACATACATGTATACACGTACGAATAGTGGATCCGTGTAGTCTTGATGCTAGAGTGGGAGTCCCGTGCTTGTGCTGTGTCTTGCACGTGTCGGAGCTGTTGACGTCTCGAGCCCGTCCTTTTTGCTTCTCGGTGAAATTCCCAACGACAGCTTTCTCGGTTGGTGCTTGCCGATCGAACTTGGATTTGTTGGGCCGCATCTTTCCATCGTGCATGAATACATGCAAATCTTCATGGCCTTTATGGTTCGGTAGATCGGATCGTAGAGCCATGGATAGTGTTGGCAAACGGGGCCTGCAGCAAGCTATCGATGCGCTGACAAGGCGTGGGACCACGATGAGCAGTCGACGATGAGGGCCGGCACGAGCGTCAATGTCGTCGGAAGCCAGGTCACCATGGATGATGTTGATGAAGAAAATCGCCATCTGATTCGTTGGAAGATCAGCACACACAACCCCTAAAAGGGGATCCCCTACCTGGCATGCAACTGTCGACGAAATATAGTCGGCAGTCCACCGAGGGGGGTGCCCATGGTGGTAGATAATCGGTAGGATGCGTGTAATCAGGAACCAGACTGGTAATAGGGACACAAGACACAAGATTTATACAGGTTCAGGCTGCCAGTGTGGCGTAAAACCCTACGTCCCGTGCTCTGTTATTTGTATTAATCTGGGGTGAGATCTGTTATGATCTATATGATCTGTCCTCTAGGGGACCCTTGCCCCTCCTTATATACTCCGAAGGGACAAGCTTACAAGTAAAGTATCTAATTTGGTACAATTACAATATAATGTCATGCTCCGCACGTCTTCACCTTGCAGGCTGGGCCACTTCTGATGGTGCGGCCCATGTATACCCATGAGGGTATAGGGGGTCTATTCCCCCACATTGACCAAACAGGAATCTTCTCATAAGGGTTTCCATTTTACGTGCCACCACAGCACCTCCTTCCCGGGGCTCAACCCATAGAGCTCACACCCCGGGATCTCCTCACGTCACATTTGCCCGCCACAGGTATCTCAGGATGGGAATGCCCAGGCCGCATCCCCTGGCAAGACTCGCTCCAAGAGATCATCATTATTCCTGCCCGGTCGACTCAACCCTCACCACATGCACCCAAGACACACACACGGATCTCCCCAGGTTGGTCATATTCGGCACCACGTGCCTTAGCCATCTCATCTACCTCTACCACGCATCACATCGAGATATAAAGCGTAGTAGAAGTATTATGCAATAATAGAAACAGATAGCGCGTCTATCCTATCAGCGGGTAAGTAGGGTGAAGGTTGGGTCAAGGTAGTTGCCAACAAGTAAATACTACCATGCAAGTCCTATCACAGTTATTTCGCATAAATGTAAGCACTAGCAGGTCTAGATATTAGCAATGCGTAAAAGGATCTACGAGGTTGGGTGGGACGTGGCACCTCTGCAGTCATTGCCCAGGTTCTCCTCGTACTCGTAGTCCTCCTCGTCAGGCTGTTCCTCCTCCGGCTCTAAAATCGGAACATAATAGTCGCGTTAGCGACTCCTATAGATTATCACAAAGAACCAATGAATATAAAAAAGATTCAAATACAATCAATCATAAGCCTATGACTTAGATCTCATTTTTAGAAGAATTTGGACTCTTGGTTCATAATTTTTGGAGTTCGTATGAATTAGTTATGAATTTCCGAAGTTTAATATTTATTCTGAAAAAGATAAAAGGCTGATTAATCTGGGGCCGACACGTGGTAGCCCCTGATTGGTCCACGTGGCGTAGTGAGGTTCAGCAGACGTGGCGACCTACTGACGTGGCAGCTGGCGTCATCACTGACAGGTGGGAGCGGCTGCTCTGGTCGCTGACATGTGGGACCGGGTCAACGGTCAACGGTCAATGGTCAACGGGCCGGTAGTGGGCCGGGTCAGGGCCGACGGGCTGGATATGGACCGAGCCGGGCCGGATATGGGCCAGGCCAACCCAACACATGTCAATCTCTGGTTGCGCCACGTCGGCTGCTGGATACCCATTGGGTTTTGTCCACGGGCTCGGCACAGTAGGATGGTCCATGGTGGACTATCCACAGTGGGTCTATGGACCACAGCATGGTTCATCGTGGACCAAGCCCATCTTCTCCCTGTTTCTCACTGCTCATGGAGGAACGTGTGCACGGCGCGGCTGCTACTTCTCCTTACCCCTTTCTCCTCTGTTTCTCCCGCGGCAGCGCTCTCGCCGGCGGCGAGCTCGCACGTGGCGCGCTCCGGTGGCTCGGTTGGGCTGTGAGGGTGACTACGAATCACAGGGCCATCACGAGCACGATAGCGGGGTCGCGGTGGGGTCACATCTCTCCGGGAGGTTGGTGTGCATGGAACGGCGGCGCGGTAGACACGGCCGCGGCGGCGCTGTGCACCGAGGCTTCGGCAAGGGCTCGATGGGGCTCAAACGGCTTCCACGTGATACAGCTGCCAGGGCAGGGATGTCCGGGGGGTGCCAAGGGCTCTGGCGAAGCCGGCCAGTGGAGGCCTAGCAGCGACGGTGGTTGGTGGTGCAGGGGCTATGGCATCAATTGGAGCCAAGCAAGGTTTCCTTCCCCAAATCGGGGTACAGGGCGAGCCAAAGGATTCGATCAACAACGGTCAAGAGAACAACGGAGTCCGCACCACGACAAGGTGCGTGGCAGAGCTCTGGCAGTGGTCTGACACGGCTGCGATGGCGCAAACTAGGGCAAGGCGGGGTTTCTAGCACCATCTTCGAGGCGGCTTGGTGCACAGGGTCAAGGCGAAGCTCTACGGCCGATCCTCGCGTCACGAGGCGGCCGGAGATGGCGGGACTCTCGCGGCACGGTAACGCTCTGGAGCACGTCTGCGCCGGTGAGGCGGGGTTGACTGAGGCATTCGGAGCTCCTAATCCTCCATCTTCTTGTGCGTGAGGCGTCCTACGGCAAGGCAAAGCTCTAAAGGGTGAGGTTGCTGCTTATGCGGGCCTCTGGTGGTCGAAACGGAATGAAGCCATGGTGGTCTACGGCCATGGCGTGTGGGGTGGTCGTGCCGGTGTTCCCGAGCTGCTAGGGGTCGATGAGGCCAGGCCTTGGGCTTGTGCGCGTGCAGTGCGTGTGCAGCGTGTCTAGGAGCAGGAATGCTTCGCCTCTGCGTCCCCTAAGTGCGGGAACGCGGTGGCATTCATGGCGAGTATGGCTAGCGTGGCGAGCGGCGAACGACGTGGCTCACCATAGGGTTTGTGGCTGTAGGATGGCGGTGCGGTGGCGAGGTGAGGCCGTGATGAGGCAATGCAATGCCGTGTCGAGCAGCTATGTCGTTGTAGCCGATCGGGGTGGTGCTCCTGGCTCCGGCGGCTCCGAGCGGCTCCGGCGAGGTCCAGTTCCGCTCCTCCTTCTCTGTTCCTCCCCTTCCTTCCTTCTTCTTTCCTCCACCCTTCTACCATTCTTGGTGTGGTGTTCTGGAGTGCCACCAGTGGCGGTGGGGTTGATGGGAACCCTAGGTTATAGGCGGCTGGTGAACACTTTGCGCGGCGGACGATGATCAAGGAGTCGGGGCGATCAGGCGGCTGCAGGACGCTCGAGCGGTCGCTGTCAATCCTCGGGTGGGCTCCAGTGGTCAGCGGCAGGCGCCAATTTGCCTTCACAGCCAAGGCAGGGCGGGGAGCAGGGGTGTGGTAGTGGCATGTGCTCTGTCACGGCCGTTGGCACGCGTGGCTGGGTCATGCAATTCGCGTGACTCATGGGTCCCACGAGTGCTGTGCTAGCGTGCGCGAGGTCGTTGGATGGCCTGGGGGTGGAATCGGTGGACGGGGGAGTGCACGTTGCACACGCGCTGTGCCGTCCGGTGGCCGAAACAGGGGGACCGAGGGGGGACCGGTGGAAGGGATGACAAGTCGGTCCCACTTGTCATCCAATGCGGGGAAAGGAACAGCGCACATGGCGTTTCCCTGCGCGGGCCGTGATCGTGGGCCGGTTTGGGCGGGCAGCAGGAGAAAGAGAGGGAGGTGGAGTCATGGGCCAGCAGCTTTGCTGTTGGGCTGGTTGGGTTGGGTTGGCTCAGTTTCCCTCTCTCCTATTTCCTTTTCTTTTTCTATTTCTTTTTGTTTTATGTTACACTTCTTTCATGTATATAAATCAAAGTGGCATATTTTCCTTTGGTATAATGTCCCATGGTAATAAAAATTGGTCATAGTATATGTTGGGATATTAATCCCATGTTAGTACATTTATTTATAAACAAATATTTGTTAGCTTTTATTAATCAACACATAAACCCAAATAAAATCCAAATCACCATGTTGAATATAATGCAACTTGATGTATGCTATGTGGTAAAATAAATTCAAGGTGATGAGGTGAGATACTTGTGCAAGTCATGTAGGTTTAGTTACTGCAAGGCTAGGGGTTTTCCTACATGCCACATCATCACTCAAGGGTTTCTAGGAAAAAGAAGAAAAAATTTTGTAGTTGAGATTTTTGGGTTGTTACAGTCCTACCCCCTTATGAGAATCTTGACCCCAAGATTTAAAGTGTGACGTACCCCATGAATAGGTAGGGGTAAAGTTCCCGAAGGTCAGACTCCTTCTCCCAGGTTGCTTCTCGCTCAGTGTGATTACTCCATTGCACCTTACACATAGGGATAGTTTTGCTTTGGGTTTCTTTGGTGTCATATCCCAAGATCTTGATAGGGTGTTCTTTGTACTCGAGTGTGTCTTGGATATCTAGCACGTCGGTGGTTATTTCTTGCTCTGGTAGTTTCAAGCATTTGCGTAACTGTGACATGTGGAAGACGGGGTGCACTCCTAATAATTCTGGTGGTAGATCAATCTTGTAAGCAAGTTTCCCAATTCTCTGAATTATTTGATATGGCCCAACGTATCTTGGAGCAAGCTTCCCTTTGACATGAAATCTGACGGTGCCTCGGAGCAGGGATACCTTGAGATAGACGTAATCCGCAACTTCGAACTCAAGGTCTCTTCGTCTTTTATCGGCATAGCTCTTTTGTCGACTTTGAGTGATCCTAAGATTCTCTCGCACTTGGGCAACTCCTTCGGCTTCTTGGATCTTGTCAGGGCCAAAGAATGTTCTCTCCCCAGGTTCTGACCACATTAGTGGGGTCTTGCAGGGTCTTCCATATAGAGCTTCAAATGGTGACATTTTGATGCTGGCTTGATAGCTGTTGTTGTAGGGAAACTCTACATGTGGTAGACATTTCTCCCAATCTGTCCCGTATTGCAGAACGCAAGCTCGGAGCAAGTCTTCCAAAATTTGATTCACTCTTTCGGTCTGTCCATCGGTCTGTGGATGGTAAGCTGTGTTGTAGTCGAGCTTGGTCCCAATGGACTAATGCAAGGACTGCCAGAATCATGACATATATTGCGGTCCATGGTCAGATACGATACCCGAAGGAGCACTGTGAAGTCTGAGAATATTCTGGATATACAGATCTGCTAGCTTTTCTACACTCGTTGTAGTCTTAACGAGCACAAAGTGCGCAACCTTAGTCAAGCGGTCAACTATCACCCAAATGGAGTCATTACCCGTAGGGGATCAGGGTAGTCCTTCTATGAAGTCCATGGATATGCTCTCCCACGTCCATTCCGGGACATCGAGAGGCTTCAATAGCCCAACAGGTCTCTGGTGTTCGGCCTTGACTCTATTGCAGATGTCACATTGAGCCACATGTTCTGCGATCTCTGCCTTCATGTTCTTCCACCAAAAATGCTTCCTTAGGTCTCGATACATCTTAGAGCCTCCAGGGTGGATACAATACTTGGAGTCATGAGCTTCAGACAGAATTTCTTTACACAGAACTGGGTTAGTTGGTACACAAATTCTGTCTTTGAACCAGATGGTTCCTTGTTCATCCTCCTGGTACTCGGGGGTAGTATCCTAGCTTCATTAGTCCCCGTATGTACTCCATCTCTTCATAATCTCATTAGGCCTTGTGAATTCGATCAGTGAGATCATACTATATGCGGAGCTCATTTAGCAGACCATGTGGTAGTATCTCTAGCTGAAAGTCATCAAACTCATGCTTAAGCTCGGGTGACACAGATTCTGTGATCAAGGTGTGACAATAACTCTTGCGGCTGAGAGCATCGATGACTACATTGGCTTTCCCTGGATGGTAGTGTATCTCTAGGTTATAGTCTTTGATTAGCTCTAGCCATCAGCATTGCCTCATGTTCTAATCCTCTTGAGTAAAGAAGTACTTCAGGCTCTTGTGATCGGTGTAAATATCACACTTGTTGCCAATCAGGTAGTGCCTCTAGATCTTCAATGCATGTACAACGGTAGAAAGCTCAAGATCATGGGTAGGGTATCGCTGTTCGTGTTCCTTCAGCTGTCGGGAGGCATAGGCAATGACCTTCCCATTCTGCATCAATACGCAACCAAGTCCTTGGCAGGAGGTGTCGCAATAGACTACAAAGTCCTTGCTGATGTCCGGCAATGCTAGCACAGGTGTAGTGGTAAGCTTCTCCTTCAGGGTTTGGAAGCTTTGTTCGCACTCGGGCGTCCATTCAAACTCCTAGGTCTTCTTCAGAAGATTCGTCATTAGGCGAGCTATCTTGGAGAAGTTCCCGATAAATCGGCAATAATATCCAGCCAATCCCAAGAAACTCCTGACTTCAGTCACAGTGCGGGGCTGTTCCCATTCTTTCAAAGCTTCTATCTTTGCGGGGTCTACTGCAACTCCTTCTGCAGAAAGTACATGACCCAGAAAGGCAACTTCTTCAAGCCAGAACTCACATTTGTTGAACTTGGCATAGAGCTGGTGTTGACTTAACCTCTCTAGCACAGTTCTCAGGTGTTGCTCGTGTTCCTCGACAGTGGCGGAGTAAATGAGAATGTCATCAATGAACACTACCATGAACCAATCTAGTTCATCCATAAACACCTTGTTCATCATGTTCATGAAGTAAGCCGGGGCATTTGTGAGCCCGAAAGACACAACTCTGTACTCAAATTGCCCATACCTGGTGACAAAAGCGGTCTTAGGAATGTCTCCCTCTCTGATTTTCATTTGATGATAACCTAATCTGAGATCAATCTTGGAGAAGTACTTGGCATCATGCAGCTGGTCTAGCAGGTCATCAATCCTGGGCAGGGGATACTTGTTCTCGATAGTCACGGCATTCAGGTTTCGGTAGTCAATGCACATCCTCATAGAGCCATCCTTCTTCTTGACAAACAAGATAGGAGACCCCCAGGGTGAGGCACTCAGCCTAATGTACCCTTTGTCGGAGAGCTCCTTAAGCTATTTCTTAAGCTCTTCCAATTCGTCAACCGACATGCGGTAGGGTCACTTAGCAATGGGACTCGTTCCTAGCAAAAGGTCGATGATGAACTCAACATCATGGTCTGGTGGCATGCTTGGTAACTCCTCAGGGAACACATCGGGGTAGTCTTTGACTACGGGTACATCATCAACTGTCTTGGCTTCTGTCTGAGATTCTGCCTTGGTCTTAAGGGCACATAGGATAGAGGTGGTCTCTCCAGACTGGGGTTTACATCGGATTGTTTAGCCGCTGGGGTGGGTTACTTGGACATATCTAGGTAAGCAGGATATCACACCACAGTGTTTGGTTAGCCAGTTGAAAGGTCCTAATGGCTAGAGGGGGGTGAATAGCCTAATAAAAATTTCTACAACAACACTTAACAAAATGGTTAGACAATTATGAGACGAAGCAAATGTTGCGCTAGCCTACTTAAAATGCAAGCCACCTATCACAATTCTAGTTTAGATAGTGTCTATTCACACAATAGCTATGACACTACCCTATGTTAGTGTGCTCTCAAAGGCTAACCAAAGACCCACACCAACCAAGCAAGCAAGCTCTCACAACTAGCTACACTAAAGAGCTTGTCAACTAGTTTGCGGTAAAGTAATGAGAGTGATCAAGAGGGTTATACCACCGTGTAGATGAAGAAACCAATCAATCATAAGAATGAATAACAATTAAGACTAATCACCTCAGGATCAATGATGAACACAATGATTTTTTACCGAGGTTCACTTGCTTGCCGGCAAGCTACTCCTCGTTGTGTCGATTCACTCACTTGGAGGTTCACGCGCTAATTGGCTTCACACACCAAACCCTCAATAGGGTGCCGCACAACCAACACAAGATGAGGATCACACAAGCCATGAGCAATCCACTAGAGTACCTTTTGGTGCTTCGCCGGGGAAAGGTCAAGAACCCCTCACAATCACCATGATCGGAGCCGGAGATAATCACAACCCTCTGCTCAACGATCCTCGCTGCTCCAAGTCGTCTAGGTGGCGGCAACCACCAAGAGTAACAAGCAAAATCCGCAGCGAAACACGAACACCAAGTGCCTCTAGATGCAATCACTCAAGCAATGCACTTGGATCACTCCCAATCTCACTATGATGATGAATCAATGATGGAGATGAGTGGGAGGGCTTTGGCTAAGCTCACAAGGTTGCTATGTCAATGCAAATGGCCAAGAGAGTGAGCTTGAGCCGGCCATGGGGCTTAAATAGAAGCCCCCATGAAATAGAGCCGTTGTACCCCTTCACTAGGCACAACACGTGGTGATCGGACGCTCTGGTCCGATCGACCGGACGCTGGCCCTCAGCGTCCGGTCACGTGATTCACGCCACGTGTCCCCTGCTTCAAATACTATTCATCAGATTTCAACGGTCGTCTATTGATCGGACGCGTCAGTTAGAAGTTACCGAACGCTGGATCTAAGCGTCTGGTCGTTTCTAGTAAGGTTCCAAACGTGATTTTTCCTGACCGGACGCGTCCAGTCATGCTTGACCGGACACAACCAGCGTCCGGTCACACAATGTCTCCTCAATACGCCCTACGTTAGCGTACGTCAGCACTGACCAGACGCACCCTGCCAGCATCTAGTCGCTAAGCGACTCAGCGTCCGGTCATGAGACCAAAATGCATGTCCTCTGCTGCCACTGACCGGACGCTACGGTCCAACCGAGTCCAGCATCCGGTCACTCACAGTGACCTCTGTCTTTTCTGTCTAGGGCGCCGGTGGAGTTTCTTACCCTTGCACCCAAACTTCACCACCCTTGATCAATTGTGCCAACCACCAAGTGTATCACCTTGTGCACATGTGTTAGCGTATTTTCACAAACATTTTCAAGGGTGTTAGCACTCCACTAGATCCTAAATGCATATGCAATGAGTTAGAGCATCTAGTGGCACTTTGATAACCACATTCCGATACGAGTTTCACCCCTCTTAATAGTATGGCTATCAAACCTAAATGTGATCACACTCTCTAAGTTTCTTGATCACCAAAACAAAATAGCTCCTACAAAATATACCTTTGCCTTGAGCTTTTTGTTTTTCTCTTTCTTCTTTCCAAGTCGAAGCACTTGATCATCACCATGCCATCATCATCATCATGCTATGATCTTCATTTGCTTCACCACTTGGAGTGTGCTACCTATCTCATGATCACTTGATAAACTAGGTTAGCACTTAGGGTTTCATCAATTCACCAAAACCAAACTAGAGCTTTCAATCTCCCCCTTTTTGGTAATTGATGACAACCCTTATACAAAGATATGAATTAAAATTCAATTGAATCCATGTTGCTTGTCTAAGCGTATTTACCATGTGTAAGAGGATATGGACAAGTTTCATGAACTCCATATGGTAGCAATTGCTCCCCCTACATATGTGCTAAGAGTTTGGATTGTAGCTTGCACATATGATTAGATAGGAAATATAGGAGTCAATGTCTACCAAATGATGCTAAGGTATAAAAGATGGACCTTTGAAGCATGATACCAATCGGAGTGCACCAATATACCATCCTTAGCACCATGGTTAGCTCAATACCACTTGGAAATATTTGGAAATGAAAGTTATCTAGTGATTTCATTTCATCATTCAATCTAACAACTAGCATACATCACACAAGCATGTATATTTTAAATTTAGAACTTATGCCATGCAAGCAAACATATGAAATGCATATTCAGATGCACCATACAAGTTCATGAGCTTGCTCCCCCTACTTGTGTGCTCAAAATTTTAATTGATCCCTTTTCTTTTTCACTTTTCTCCCCCTATGTCTCTCCCTTTATGATATTTCTCCCCCTTTTTCACTATTTTTACTACTATCTTTGTTTCTCTCCCCCTTTGTCATCAATGACCACAAATGTTCAAAATATAGATAGTATTACTTGTAGGGTCGAGATTATCAATGTCAATCAATGGGGTGAGGACCATTTTCCCAAATTTGGTTCAATCTAGATTATTTGCCAAAGATATTTAACTCGGTTTGATCCAAGGACAAGCTTCTTCACACCTCCAAGTAAGGGTTATCGTGTACTATGTTGAGTTAAATACTTAGAGCTCATTTTCTAGATCAAACACTAGGTTTACAAGCCCATAAACATGTCATATGCTATCACTAGATCATATCAAGCATAGAAGCAATAGTGATACCATATAGACATCAAAATCATTTGATTTTCATGAATGAGCCTAATAAATAGAACCACTTGAAAAGTCCTAATAAGATTGAAAATATGACTAGATGCACTAAACATGTCCTTAGCAAGGATGTATGCCATGACAATCAACTTTTACCTTGGATTGCTCGAAGGAGAGGCATGTCATATGAGTGGGGGTGCATCAACACATATTTGAGAAATCCAATATGTTCAATTCATTCCTTAGCTTGCAAAACCTTTTCTCATCCAATGGCTTGGTGAATATGTCGGCAAGTTGATCTTCGGTGCCTACACTCTCAATGCAAATGTCTCCTTTTTGTTGGTGATCTCTTATGAAATGGTGGCGGACATCAATGTGCTTTGTTCTTGCATGTTGCACTGGATTGTTGGTTAACTTGATTGCACTCTCATTGTCACATAGCAATGGCACTTTCTTGAACTTAATTCCAAAGTCATTCAAGGTGGCCTTCATCCAAAGAAATTGTGCACAACAACTACCGGTGGATATGTATTCGTCTTCGGCGGTTGATAATGCAATACTATTTTGCTTCTTTGATGACCATGAAACAAGTGATCTTCCCAACAATTGTCATGTGCCCGAGGTGCTCTTCCTTTCAACCTTGCATCCCGCATAGTCCGAGTCAGAGTAACCAACTAGCTCAAACTTTGCTCCTTTGGGATACCACAAACCAACATTTGGTGTATGCTTCAAGTACCTCAATATCCTCTTTGTAGCCTTGAAATGACTTTCTCTTGGTGAGGCTTGAAATCTTGCACACATGCATACACTAAACATGACATCTAGCCTTGATGCGGTCACATAGAGTAGGCTTCCAATCATAGACCGATACAACTTTTGATCCACCATATTTCCACTTGCATCACTATCCAAGTTGCCATTGGTTCACATTGGTGTGCTAATGACTCTGCTATCACTCATGCCAAACTTCTTGATCATGTCCTTAATATACTTGCCTTGACTTACAAATGTATCATTCTTCAATTGCTTGATTTGAAGACCAAGGAAGTAACTTAACTCTCCAATCATGGACATCTCAAACTCATTAGCCATCATCTTTCCGAACTCATCACAAAAATCTTGATTTGTTGATCCAAATATGATATCATCAACATAGATTTGCAGCACAAACAACTCTTTTCCAATCTTCTTGATGAAAAGAGTGGTGTCAACCTTGCCCATTGTGAACCCTTTAGAGAGGAGGAAGTCCCTCAATCTCTCATACCATGCTCTAGGTGCTTGCTTCAAACCATACAAAGCTTTCTTCAACTTGTATACATGGTTGGGCTTCTTATCATCTTCAAAACCAGGAGGTTGCTCAACATATACTTCTTCATTGATGTAGCCATTGAGAAATGCACTCTTAACATCCATTTGATAGAGCTTGATGTTGTGGGCACAAGCATAGGCTAGCAAGATTCTAATTGCTTCCAATCTAGCAACCGGGGCATATGTTTCTCCAAAGTCAAGACCTTCAACTTGTGTATAGCCTTGTGCTACTAATCTTGCTTTGTTCCTTACTACTATCCCATCTTGATCTTGCTTGTTTCTAGAGACCCATTTGATTCCAATCACATTGTGTCCCTTTGGTCTTTCTACTAATTCCCATACTTGATTTCTTGTGAAGTTATTCAATTCTTCATGCATAGCATTTACCCAATCAACATCCTTCAATGCTTCATCTATCTTCTTTGGTTCAATGGATGACACAAATGAGAAGTGTTCACAAAATGATGCCAATCTTGATCTTGTTTGTACACCTCTTGAAATATCTCCAATTATAGTGTCCAATGGATGATCCCTTGCAACATTGGTTGGTTGGAGGATTAGAACTTGATTGCTTGCACTTGCTTGATCATTTGGTTGAGATGATGTACTAGCCACTTGATCTTGTTCATTATCAGGAGATCCACTTGCACTAACTTGATTTGTGTCATCTTGCACATTTGAGTTGGAGAGCACTTGCACTTGATCATCTTCATCATCATTCACTTGCCTAGGCCTCAATTCACCAATATCCATGTTCTTCATGGCATTTGAAAGTTGAATGCCTCTAACATCTTCTAAGTTCTCATTCTCTACTTGTGAACCCTTGGTTTCATCAAATTCAACATCATGAACCTCCTCAAGAGTACCACTATCCAAATTCCAAACTCTATATGCTTTACTTGTAGTGGAGTAACCAAGTAGGAATCCTTCATCACATTTCTTGTCAAACTTGCCCAATCTTGTGCCTTTCTTCAAGATATAGCATTTGCAACCAAAGACCCAAAAATATGCAATGTTGGGCTTTCTACCATTCAAGAGCTCATATGGTGTCTTCTCTTTCAATCGGTGACAATAGAGGCGGTTGCTACAATAGCAAGCCATGTTGATAGCTTCGACCCAAAAAGATTGACTCACATTGTACTCACTAAGCATAGACCTTGCCTATAAATGAGTATTCTATTCTTCCTCTCAATAAGGCCATTTGATTGGGGTGTGTACTTGGCCGAGAATTGATGTCTAATTCCAAATTCATCACATAACTCATCAATTCTAGTGTTCTTGAACTCACTACCATTGTCACTTCTAACTCTCTTGATGGTTGTTTTAAACTCATTGTGAATGCCTTTGACAAATGATTTGAATGTTGCAAATACATCACTTTTGTCCACTAGAAAGAATACCCATGTGTATCTAGTGTAGTCATCCACTATCACAAATCCATATTTGTTACCACCGATACTAGTGTATTGTGTTGGCCCAAACAAATCCATGTGCAATAACTCAAATGCTTTACTAGTACTCATCATGCTTTTCTTAGGATGGGTGTTTCCAACTTGTTTGCTGGCTTGACAAGAGCTACAAAGCTTATCCTTTTCAAACACAACATCTTTCAAGCCTTTAACTAAGTCATGCTTAATCAATCTATTCAATTGTTTCATTCCAATATGACCAAGCCATCTATGCCATAACCAACCCATGCTAGACTTAGTGAACAAGCATGTAGATAATCTAGCTTTACTAGCATTGAAATCAACCAAGTATAGATTCTCATATCTAAAGCCTTTGAAGATCAAGTTAGAGCCATCTACACTTATGATCTCTACATCATCTACCCCAAATATGCATTTGAATCTAAGATCACACAATTGTGCCATGGATAGCAAATTGAAGTTCAAGCTCTTTACTAGCAACACATTGGATATGCTCATGTCATTTGATATTGCAATCTTACCAAGCCCTTTGACCTTGCCTTTGCCATTATCACCAAATATGATACTATCATAACCATCATTGCCATTAGTGTTGATTGAGTTGAACATTCTTGCATCACCGGTCATGTGTTGAGTGCACCCACTATCAAGAACCCAATGCCTTCCTCCGGCTTTGTAATTGACCTACAAAAGAAGATCAATTCCTTTTAGGTACCCAAACTTGCTTGGGTCCTTGAAGGTTAGTCATTAAGCTCTTTGGTACCCAAATGGCTTTCTTCTTTGAGCCCATCCATGGTTTACCAATGAACTTAGCCTTCACACCATTTGTACCCTTAGTAAGCATATAGCATGAATCAAGCTTTACGAAGGATACATTAGCATTTTTGCTCTTGTTGGTGCATTCATGCTCTTTATGACCAACTTGCTTGCAACTAGTGCAAAACCGACCATTGTTCTTCACAAAACTAGTCTTATGAGGAGCAAAGGCCGCCTTGCCTTTCTTGGAGGTATAGCCCAATCCCTCTTTGTAGAGAGAAGCTCTTTGGCTACCCAAGCACATAAGCAAGCGGTCCTCACCACCATAAGCCTTAGCTAAGGTGTGAGTGAGCTTAGTGACCTCCTTCTTGAGGTTCTCATTCTCAACCACTAGTGAGGCATCTCAAGTGAGACCATCACTACTAGATGAGGTAGAAGTGGAAATGCTACAAGAAGGGTTAATAGGAGCAACAATGATTGGCATAGATAGTGATTCATCAATTATATCACAAGTTAAACCTACATCACAAGTTTCAACATGCTTCTTTTTATCTTGTTCATTAAGCAAACTAGAATGAGACTTTTCAAGCTTTTTGTGAGCCTTGCCAAGCTTCTCATGGGCTTCTTCTAGCTTCTCATGAGTTGCTTTGAGCTCATCAAGGGCTTGCTTAAGGGCTTTTACCTCCTTATTCAAGCTCTTGCATTCCCTTCTCTTAATGTCAAAGTGTTCTTTAGCATCTTCTAGCATGTCAAATAATTCATCCTTAGTAGGTTCATCATTATCACTATCACTATCATTTTCATTTTCTTGTTCATTATCATCATCATATTCTTCATCACTTTCATCATCACAAGATTGTACCTTAGTGGCCTTAGCCATGAAGTATGATGAAGATTCAAAGAGAGAAGGCTTCTCATTGATAGCAATGCTTGCAAGAACCTTCTTCTTGGTGGTCTTGTTATCATCACTATCATCATCATCATCACTTGAGGAAGCATCGCTATCCCAAGTGACCACATATGATCCACCCTTCTTCTTCTTGAAGGCCATCTTGTCCTTCTTCTCTTTCTTTTCCTTCTTGTCCTTCTTCTTGTTCTTCTTGTTATCATCATCATTGTCGCTATTGTATGGACATTGAGCAACAAGATGATCTTTGCTTCCACACTTGAAGCACCTTCTTGACTCTTCTTTGTTCTTGGATGAAGACTTCTTTCTTCTAGCACGGTAGCCCTTCTTCACCATAAACTTGCCAAATCTCTTGACAAAGAGAGCCATCTTCTCATCATCATCATCATCCCATGAATCATCATCCTCACTTGATGTTTCTTGCTTTGCTTTGCCCTTGAATGATGTGGCTTTGAATGCCACACTCTTCTTCTTCTCATCTTTCTTCTCCTTCTTCTTGACAAACAAGACAGGAGACCCCCAGGGTGAGGTGCTCAGCCTAATGTACCCTTTGTCGGAGAGCTCCTTAAGCTATTTCTTAAGCTCTTCCAATTCGTCAACCGACATGCGGTAGGGTCACTTAGCAATGGGACCCGTTCTCGGCAAAAGGTCGATGATGAACTCAACATCATGGTCTAGTGGCATGCCTGGTAACTCCTCAGGGAACACATCGGGGTAGTCTTTGACTACGGGTACATCATCAACTGTCTTGGCTTCTGTCTGAGATTCTGCCTTGGTCTTAAGGGCACATAGGATAGAGGTGGTCTCTCCAGACTGGGGTTTACATCGGATTGTTTAGCCGCTGGGGTGGGTTACTTGGACATATCTAGGTAAGTAGGATATCACTCCATGGTGTTTGGTTAGCCAGTTGAAAGGTCCTAATGGCTAGAGGGGGGGTGAATAGCCTAATAAAAAATTCTACAACAACACTTAACAAAATGGTTAGACAATTATGAGACGAAGCAAATGTTGCGCTAGCCTACTTGAAATGCAAGCCACCTATCACAATTCTAGTTTAGATAGTGTCTATTCACACAATAGCTATGACACTACCCTATGTTAGTGTGCTCTCAAAGGCTAACCAAAGACCCACACCAACCAAGCAAGCAAGCTCTCACAACTAGCTACACTAAAGAGCTTGTCAACTAGTTTGCGGTAAAGTAATGAGAGTGATCAAGAGGGTTATACCGCCATGTAGATGAAGAAACCAATCAATCACAAGAATGAATAACAATGAAGACTAATCACCTCGGGATCAATGATGAACACAATGATTTTTTACCGAGGTTCACTTGCTTGCCGGCAAGCTACTCCTCATTGTGTTGATTCACTCACTTGGAGGTTCACGCGCTAATTGGCTTCACACGCCAAACCCTCAATAGGGTGCCACACAACCAACACAAGATGAGGATCACACAAGCCACGAGCAATCCACTAGAGTACCTTTTGGCGCTCCACCGGGGAAAGGTCAAGAACCCCTCACAATCACCACAATCGGAGCCGGAGATAATCACCACCCTCCGCTCAACGATCCTCGCTACTCCAAGCCATCTAGGTGGCGGCAACCACCAAGAGTAACAAGCGAAATCCGCAGCGAAACACGAACACCAAGTGCCTCTAGATGCAATCACTCAAGCAATGCACTTGGATCACTCCCAATCTCACTATGATGATGAATCAATGATGGAGATGAGTGGGAGGGCTTTGGCTAAGCTCACAAGGTTGCTATGTCAATGCAAATGGCCAAGAGAGTGAGCTTGAGCCGGCCATGGGGCTTAAATAGAAGCCCCCACGAAATAAAGCCATTGTACCCCTTCACTGGGCACAACGCGGGGTGACCGGACGCTCTGGTCCGATCGACCGGACGCTGGCCCTCAGCGTCCGGTCACGTGATTCACGCCACGTGTCCCCTGCTTCAAATACTGTTCATCATATTTCAACGGTCGTCTGTTGACCGGACACGTTAGTTAGAAAGTGACCGGACGCTGGACCTTAGCATCCGGTCATTTCCAGTAAGGTTCCAAACGCAATTTTTCCCAACCGAACACGTTTGGTCATGCTTGATCAGACACAGCCAGCGTTCAGTCACACAATGTCTCCTCTGTACGCCCTACGTCAGCGTACGTCAGCACTGACCAGACGCACCCTGCCAGTGTCTGGTCGCTGAGTGACTCAGCCTCCGGTCATGAGACCGAAACACACGTCCACTGCTGCCACTAACCGAACGCTCTGGTCCAACCGAGTCCAGCATCCGATCACTCACAGTGACCTCCGTCTTTTCTGTCTAGGGCGCCGGTGGCACCGTCAGACTATCCGCACTCTACGGGCGGACACTCCACTGGTGGAGTTTCTTACCCTTGCACCCAAACTTCACCACCCTTGATCAAATGTGCCAACCACCAAGTGTATCACCTTGTGCACATGTGTTAGCGTATTTTCACAAACATTTTCAAGGGTGTTAGCACTCCACTAGATCCTAAATGCATATGCAATGAGTTAGAGCATCTAGTGGCACTTTGATAACCGCATTCCGATACGAGTTTCACCCCTCTTAATAGTACGGCTATCAAACCTAAATGTGATCACACTCTCTAAGTGTCTTGATCACCAAAACAAAATAGCTCCTACAAAATATACCTTTGCCTTGAGCTTTTTGTTTTTCTCTTTCTTCTTTCCAAGTCGAAGCACTTGATCATCACCATGCCATCATCATCATCATGCTATGATCTTCATTTGCTTCACCACTTGGAGTGTGCTACCTATCTCATGATCACTTGATAAACTAGGTTAGCACTTAGGGTTTCATCAATTCACCAAAACCAAACTAGAGCTTTCACCAGTCCATACCTAGGATGACATCAAGGCTATTGGAGGGTAGTAGGGTAAGGTCAGCTTTGAAGGTAAGGCCCTCAATTCTGAGATCCACTCCCTTACTTATGTGGGTGCATTTAAGGTCTCCTAAGGGTGAGCTAGTTATGATGGGATCCATGCGAGGGGTTATAGGTAGATTATGCTCTCGTGCAAATTTGGATGAAATGTATGAACATGTAGCTCTAGAATAAAAAAGGACAGATGTTTTGTGCCTTGTACTAAAAACATACCGTATACCACATTAGGGGCGGTCTGAGCATCTTCGGCTGTCAGGTGAGTGAGACGGCCGCGCGAGGCAGTCCCCTTGTACGGAGTGTTCTGTGCCCCAGTTACAACAACCTTCAGGGGGCACTCTATGACCTTGTGACCCGGCTGTCCACAACCAAAACAAGTGAAAGATCCACCGCTTGTTGGGGTGGGTGCAGCGGTCTTCCAGTTGTTGGTGTTTGGTGCAGGACATCTAGGTGCGGGGTGACCTAGCACAGGGTGGCTCACCATAGGGTAGCTCTGAGCAGGGTGAGGGTAGTTGGTCGTGTAGGTACCCCCACCATGGCTCGATCCTGGTGCAGAACTCGGTGTATAGCGTTGACTGTCTTGTGGAGGTGCATTCCCACGGCGCTTCTGAGAGTTTAGCGCGTGAAGGGAGCCTTCGGAACGACGCTTCCTTTCCTTCTTGTCTCTAAGCGCATCGGCCTCCATATGATCTTTCTCTATTTCCATGCATCAGTCGATCAGTTGCCTCAGGGTGCGGCTCTTCTTGCCTGAGAGCGCAAGCTTGATGCGGGTACTTAGTCCTTCATGGTAGTAGTACATCTTCTCTGTCTCAGAGGAGATGCATGCAGCTGGCGCATAGCGCAGCAGATGGGTAAAGCGGTTGGTGTACTCATGGACTCTGTCGTTCCCCATAGAGATTTGGTAGAACTCCATTTCCTTGGCCTTCATGGCGCCCTTCGAGATGTGGTACTTGTGGAAAGCTTCCACAAACTCATCCTAGGAGATGTGGCTAGGGTCCTCATGGGCTTCGCAGTAACTGTCCCACCAGGCACGTGCAACACCCACAAGCTGGTGGGCTATGATCCCGACACACTCGTCGTCGGTGCAGGTGGTGAGATCCAACCTATTCTTGATTTCCTTGAGCCAATCATCGGCGGCGATAGGATCACTATTGTCGCCATCGAAAGTGGGTGCACGTAGCTTCAGGAACCCTTCCAGTGTCCTCTGAAAGTCATTCTGATGACGTCCATTGCGACGATTCGCTCCTTCAACAAGTGATGCCAGGAGCTGTGTTTGTTGTGCCATCACCTCAGCTAGGTTTGGCGGGGGAGGTGGAGGGTTAACTTCTCCAGCTCCAGCAGCACCTCTAGCAGGTGGTGGTGGCGTAGCTCCTCTAGCAGGTGCGCCCGCAGGTGGCGGTGGCGCAGCTCCTCTAGCAGGTGGCAGGGTATAGTCGCGGTTGTCTCCAGCACCAAGGTTGAGAGTGATCAGTGCGGCGACGCAACCACGCCCACGCCCACAGTTGTGGTTTCCACCATGCCCCATGACTGGTATGGGGGAGGGTGAGCGGTGGTTCAGCCGAGCAGAACAGCGAGTGGACATCTATGACACGGATCATAAGAGTTTAGTGCTTGTGACATGAGTTATTATAATTCAAATGTAATATTTAAGTGATTTCAATGATTTAAGGAAAACATTTAATCTATCCAACACTCATACAAAGACGTGATCATAAGATGCAATAGGATCCAAAACATTCATTACATTGGTTTTATTACATGGCAATATCTCTAGCAACTACGCCAGATGATTTGCGAGAATCGCACTACGCATAAATATCTCATGGAGGTACATCATGGGTAGTACATCATGATAGAACATAACTCATGGATGGTGACTATCTAACTCATGATTGAACTCATGTCATGGCCATGCAGGGTCCACACTACTCAGCCTCCTCTTCTAAGGTGTCGTACACTGTAGACGGAATACGACTGTCGGCGACCTTGAGCTCGTCTTGTCACATGTGCAGGCGTCTCACATACGCAAGGGCTTCGGCGAGTTCCTTGGTTGGTGGGGCCTCAAGAGGTGTAGGACAGGCTTCAAGGCTTAGGTGGGAGGGGCCAAGGGTGAAAGTTTCCTTATGGGGTTTCTGACGCTTGGACCGTGGAAGCTGGTCTTGCAGTTCTGAGTACTCCTTGAGGCGCTTCTTGCCAGCCGTCTTCCAAGCCTCCTAAACTCTTTCACACTTGTCACGGAGGTACTTGTTGAGCTTGACCTAGTTGATCAGGTGTCCCTGGTTGTGGACAGCTCTATTGTCAACCTTCTCCAAGTCCTTGAGCAGATCTTTGTTCTAGTTCCTAATCTTGAAGATCTCAATGCCGTCAGCTCGGCTCTTCTGACGAAGCTCACATAGCTCTCTGTCCTTATGGTCTAGTTTCCTCTGGAGTTCGAGAACCCTATAGTCTAGTGAGTGGTTTCAGTGTCCAAAGTCTCCAGCTTTGTCCCAGAGGTCAGTGACCTCAGCCAGATGCTCTTTCTCCTGACGATCCATCCCTTGTAGCAGGTCCTTGATCGTCTTCTGGTGGCTCTCTTGGTTTTGGGCTTCCTCCTTGAGTTGCTCCTGAAGGTCCATCAGGATGCCTTGATCGTGCTGACGTTTCTGCTCCAAGAACTCTATGCAAATATCTTGATCTAGCAGGTGAGTGGCAGTGGCTTTCAAGCAGGGGTCTTGCACCGCAGATAGGATCTTTTGGGCAAGGGTGAATCGCTTAGAGGAGGGTAACCTTGGGTTCTCAACTTGCGGAAAGAGGTGGTAGGAGGTCTCCTTGATCGGCTCATAAGCTTCTTGAAGCAAGGTTTGGAGAGCTTTGCGAGTGACAGATTGTACTCCTTTGTCGATTGAGTCCTCGATTGTCATCTCTGAGAATGCTTGCACGTAGGGGTTGGTCAGACTTGCTGGTATGTCGACGTGGGTTGCGATGTAGCCTTGTATTCCACCGTCGGAAGCGGGGGCTCTAGTGCAGCGGTACTTGATGAGCTCGGTGGGAACTCCAAGCTCCTTCAGTACGTGGCACAGGGTACGTGGGAAGCTGTTGTAGGTCTACCTGTCTACAGTCACCTCGGCGCGGTCCAGGTGTCGAGGTCCCAGGGGCAAAAACTCGGTGAACATCGACATCTGCACGTTTCAAAGGGGAAATGGTCAGCAAGTTAGTAATAATAGAGAAGCCTTGCATAAAAAGGTAATGCAGGGTCGGTATATAACCGAAAGAAGGGCTGGCTTGTCCTATTCTAACGTCCATTCCTAAGGGTCCCGTCCTAAGGTCAAGAATGGCTCTGATACCAACTGAAACGACCTCAATTTCCATGAAGGGAAATCCACAAAGTCGAAGCGTAATATGACCATTTAAATCACATTACCTGAATTCCAGCTGAATATAAAAATCCATACATCGAAAATAGAGAGTGCAATAGTACGGATTACATTAACTTATTACAACGCCACAAGGCGGAATCATGAAACAAGTAACAACTTGAACATCTTGGAAAGGTGGAAGCGATCAACTCCAATCGGCTTGAGCGTAAGACGATCCCTCAATCCTCATAGTCATCCCCATCGTAGTCATATTCCTCCTTAGAACCTGTGTGCCAAAGTATTAGTACGATATGTACTGGCCACTCCCACCCTATGCTTGCTTTGTGGAAATTGGATGCAAAATGGGTATAATCGAAAAGACCTAACTCTGGCTGTGGTTTTCCTATGCAAGTAGTAACAAGTTTAATAGTAATAAGTCAAGTTTTTAACCCAATCATATCCACACGTTCTTCCATCCCATCACCCATATCTCACCATCACACACATCTCACCATCACACACACATCTCATCCTCACACTCTCACTTCGGTGACAAGGACAACTCCCTCTCATCCTTGCCCAAACAACACCCAAGGGAGGTAGAAGACTTCCTCTCACTGGTCCGGTGCAACCTCCATAGGAAAGGTCCATAGCCGACAAGTCAGCATATGTATCGACCGATCAACCAAACACTCTGCAGAGGTTTCACTATTCCACTAGATAGCCATCATAGGTGCTGATCATCACCTTGGTAGATGCCGATCGCCACAAGCCTAGAATGGTGCCATCCTGCCTCTCGACCCTGGCCACCGAGAATGTGAGACATAGTACTAGGCCAAGGGGGTCACTATGTTGTCTTGGAAGGGTGTGGGTGCCTCGCCTGTACCTCCCTACACTGTCTGCTTACAACCTAGCAGTAATGGTACCATTCTACCATGGGTTAGACCATCTCCCCCCATTGGAAAGCGAGTGGAAAGCAAAGAGTTCCTATGGTCCGGATACCAGCCCATCAATTCCTAGGTTTGACCAAATAGGAATCTTCTCATAAGGGTTTCCATTTTATGTGCCACCACGGCACCTCCTTCCCGGGGCTCCACCCATAGAGCTCACACCCCGGGATCTCCTCACGTCACATTTTCTCGCCACAGGTATCTCAGGTCGGGAATGCCCAGGCCGCATCCCCTGGCAAGACTCGCTCCAAGAGCTCGTCGTTATTCCTGCCCGGTCGAATCAACCCTCACCACACGCACCCAAGACACACACGCGGATCTCCCTAGGTTGGTCATATTTGGCACCACGTGCCTTAGCGATCTCATCTGCCTCTACCACGCATCACATCGAGATATAAAGCATAGTAGAAGTATTATGCAATAATAGAAACAGAAGTGCGTCTATCCTATCAGCGGGTGAGCAGGGTGAAGGTTGGGTCAAGGTAGTGGCCAACAAGTAAATACTACCATGCAAGTCCTATTATAGTTATTTTGCATAAATGTAAGCACTAGTAGGTCTAGATATTAGCAATGCGTAATAGGATCTACGAGGTTGGGTGGGACGTGGAACCTCCGCAGTCGTTGCCTAGGTTCTCCTAGTACTCGTAGTCCTCCTCGTCAGGCTGTTCCTCCTCCGGCTCTGAAATCGGAACATAATAGTCGCGTTAGCGACTCCTATAGATTATCACAAAGAACCAATGAATATCAAAAAGATTCAAATACAATCAATCATAAGCCTATGACTTAGATCTCATTTTTAGAAGAATTTGGACTCTTGGTTCAAAAATTTTGGAGTTCGTATGAATTAGTTATGAATTTCCAAAGTTTAATATTTATTCTGAAAAAGATAAAAGGCTGATTAATCTAGGGCCGACACGTGGCAGCCCCTGATTGGTCCACGTGGCGCAGTGAGGTTCAGCAGACGTGGCGACCTGCTGACGTGGCAGCTGGCGTCATCACTGACAGGTGGGAGCGGCTGCTCTGGTCGCTGACATGTGGGACCGGGTCAACGGTCAACGGGCCGGTAGTGGGCCGGGTCAGGGCCGACGGGCTGGATATGGGCCGGGCCGGCCCAATATGTGTCAATCTTTGGTTGCGCCACGTCGGCTGCTGGATACCCATTGGGTTTTGTCTAGGGGCTCGACATAGTTGGATGGTCCATGGTGGACTATCCATAGTGGGTCTATGGACCACAGCGTGGTTCATCGTGGACCAAGTCCATCTTCTCCCTGTTTCTCACGGCTCACGGTGGAACGTGTGCACGGCGCGACTGCTACTTCTCCTTACCCCTTTCTCCTCTGTTTCTCCCGTGGCAGCACTCTCGTCGGCGGCGAGCTCGCACGTGGCGTGCTCTGGTGGCTCGGTTGGGCTGCGAGGGTGACTACGGAATCGTGGGGCCATCACGAGCGCGATAGCGGGGTCATGGCGGGGTCACATCTCTCTGGGAGGCCGGTGTGCGTGGAACGGCGGCGCGGTAGACACGGCCGCGGCGGCGCTGTGCACCGAGGCTTCGACAAGGGCTCGATGGGGCTCAAACGGCTTCCACATGATACAGCGGCCAGGGCAGGGATGTCTGGGGTGGCGCCAAGGGCTCGGGCGAAGCCAGCCGGTGGAGGCCTAGCAGCGACGGCGATCGGTGGTGCAGGGGCTACGGCATCAATTGGAGCCAAGGAAGGTTTCCTTCCCCAAATCGGGGTCCAGGGCAAGCCAAAGGACTTGATCAACAACAGTCAAGGGCGCAACGGAGTCCGCACCGCGACGAGGTGCGCGGCGGAGCTCTAGCGGTGGTCCGACACGGCTGCGATGGCACGAACTAGGGCAAGGCGGGGTTTCTCGCCCCATCTTTGAGGCGGCTTGGTGTATAGGGTCAAGGCGAAGCTCTACGGCCGATCCTCGCGTCACGAGGCGGCCGGAGATGGCGGGGACTCTCGCGGCATGGCGGCACTCTGGAGCGCGTCCACGCCGGTGAGGCAGGGTTGACTGAGGCATCCGGAGCTCCTATTCCTCCATCTTCTTGTGCGCGAGGCGTCCTACGGCAAGGCGAAGCTCTAAAGGGTGAGGTTGCTGCTTATGCGGGCCTCTGGTGGTCAGAACGGAATGAAGCCATGGTGGTCTGCGGCCATGGCGTGCGGGGTGGTCGTGCTGGTGTTCCTGAGCCGCTAGGGTCAGTGAGGCCAGGCCTTGGGCTTGTGCGCGTGCGGTGCGTGTGCAGCGTGTCCAGGAGCGGGAATGCTCCGCCTCTGCGTCCCCTAGGTGCGGGAACGCGGTGGCGTTCATGGCGAGTACGGCTAGCGCGGCGAGCGGCGAACGACGTGGCTCACCATAGGGTTCATGGCGGTAGGATGGTGGTGCGGTGGCGAGGTGAGGCCGTGATGAGGCGATGCAGTGCCGTACCGAGCAGCTACGTCGCTGTAGCCGATCGGGGCGGCGCTCCTGGCTCCAGCGGCTCCGGCGAGGTCTGGTTCCGCTCCTCCCCTTCCTTCCTTCTTCTTTCCTCCACCCTTCTACCATTCTTGGTGTGGTGTTCTAGAGTGCCACCAGCGGCGGCGGAGTTGATGGGAACCCTAGGGCACCGAGGTGCAGTTTTATAGGCGGCCGGTGAACACTGTGCACGGTGGACGGTGATCAAGGCGTTAGGGCGATCAGGCGGCTGCAGGACGCTCGAGCGGTCGCTGTCGATCCTCGGGTGGGCTCCAGTGGTCAGCGGCAGGAGCCAATTTGCCTTCACGGCCAAGGCAGGGCGGGGAGCAGGGGTGCGGCAGCGGCATGTGCTCTGTCGCGGCCGTTGGCGCGCGTGGCTGGGTCATGCAATTCGCGTGACTCATGGGTCCCACGAGTGTTGTGTTGGCGTGCGCGAGGTCGTCGGATGGCCAGGGGGTGGAATCGGTCGACGGGGGAGTGCGCGTTGCGCGCGTGCGCTGTGCTGTCCGGCGGTCGAAACAGGGGACTGAGGGGGGGACCGGTGGAAGGGATGACAAGTCGGTCCCACTTGTCATCCGCTGCGGGGAATGGAACAGCGCACATGGCGTGTCCCTGCGGGCGCCATGATCGTGGGCCGGTCTGGTGGCTTGTTGGGCCGGTTCGGGCGGGCAGCAGGAGAAAGAGAGGGAGGTGGAGTCGTGGGCCGGCGGCTTTGCTGTTGGGCTGGCTCAGTTTCCCTCTCTCCTATTTCCTTTTCTTTTTCTATTTCTTTTTGTATTATGTTACACTTCTTTCATGTATATAAATCAAAGTGGCATATTTCTCGTTTGGTATAATGTCCCATGGTGATAAACATTGGTCATAGTATATGTTGGGATATTAATCCCATGTTAGTACATTTATTTATAAACAAATATTTGTTAGCTTTTATTAATCAACACATAAACCCAAATAAAATCCAAATCACCATGTTGAATATAATGCAACTTGATGTATGCTATGTGGTAAAATAAATTCAAGGTGATGAGGTGAGATACTTGTGCAAGTCATGTAGGTTTAGTTAGTGCAAGGCTAGGGGTTTTCCTACATGCCACATCATCACTCAAGGGTTTCTAGGAAAAAGAAGAAAAAAATTTGTAGTTGAGATTTTTGGGCTGTTACAAACATGGCAGTTACTGATCTCCAATATTGATCATTTCTCTTCTAGATTCATTTAATTGTATCGTTTGAGTTTTTCAACTAAGCACTAACCTACATGTGAACATAGATGGTTATATGATGCACAAACATTATACAAAAGATGGGTACATATTTAGAGAGTATATCAGTCTCATGGTTTCATTAGGTGTCCATATCATCCTCTTTGCATGCCTACTTCCTCGGTTGTCTTTTTTTCTGAACGTGCTTGCACTGCCTCCATTACCATCAATGTCCACTATTGGAGCAGCCTGGGAACCAAGTGCTGAATGTGGTGTGTTTTGTTCAGGCAATGAATGAAATAACTTTGCTTTAGCCATCTGTGGTTGTTGTGCCTAAAATGGAGCATATTGAGTGGACTTGTGTTAACAAAATTACCTGACATGAAATTTAGAAAACCACAAGCTGCATACAAACCAATATCACTGGAGAAACATAATGAGTATGTTATGCATTTATGCTACCCAAAAAAACTTAAAGTGCAGGCAGTCATAGCATAGCAAATATCTGGAAACTTATTTTCAGTTTCTTGTAGCAAGGGAAAGTCAAAGGACTACCATGTTTTAGATGTTAGTAACAGCTGACACTAAAATCTTGCAATATGGTATCCGTATAAATTAGTAAGCAAGCTGGAAAAGCAAAGAACTGTATAGTACATAATTGTCCTAAATAACTAGTCTCAACCTTCACCAAAAAATAAGCAATCTGTTCATTCTTTCTCTCAAAATTCATCCAAATTACTCCCTCCGATTCCAATCGGTACAGATGCCAAAGGCTAATCGCTCAAAATGCATCCAAATTACTCCCTCCAATTCCATTCAGTACAGACTTCAATCAGTACAGATGCCATACATACCTTTCCTCTTGCATCGAACAGCTTGAGGCACTCAGATCTGAGTTTTGGACCATGGTGGCAGAATAGATGGACACAAATGTAGATGCAGGAGGCATCCGTAGCCATGTTGAGCAAGTGTTGAATGAACCAGGAGTGGCTTGCGCTGCTGGGGTGGTGGCTGTCGCTGCTGCCGCTGCCGGTGTCGCCGACGGATGTTCAAGGGGCATGCTCATCATGGCCTGGGCCGACGGGGCGAGGCGCGGCAGGTTCAGGCGCCAGGGACTACCAGCATTTTTGGCTGCACGCAGGGGCGCCATGTCCTCTACTGTTGTGTGTGGTCACCGCCGGCAACGCCGTCAGTGAGGGATGGCTGAGTTTTGGTAGCACATAAATTAGGAAGAGGAAGTTGAAGTCTGTAGATGAATTTGATACGAATAAAAGGAAGGCATTGGCGCCAGGACGATGAATTTGGCGCCAGAAATTGGAGCGAGGAAGAATTTGGTGCAAGCAAAGGGATTTGGCGTGGCCCCGCAGCGAATCCAACAAAACAACGACTTCGGCGTACAAAGGAACGGAAGTCGTCTCATCAAGCAAAGATGATGGACATGAGCTTGTTGTTTCACGAGACAACGGCTTGACTTTCTCTCTCCTTCTCTCTTTTCCACATCATCCAACATCCTACGTGGCGTTGCATGAGACCATCTACGAGACCGCTGATTTGTAGCAATGTACCTATCCTAAAAGAATACAATAACTCAAAAATAAATCTAGGCCATTTGTTTTCAATTTTTATGAATTAACTAAACAAATAAAATAATCCAGGAAAAGGACAAAAAATCTTCTGAATAATCTAGGAGATAATAACTCAAAAAATTCTAGGTGATTGATATTTTAGATTTTATTAATTAATAAAAAATGAAATAATTTAAGAAAAGGATTTTGAATTCCCTAATTTTTTGGTAGAAAAAGGAAAAGACGGTGGTCATTCTCCACTTCTCCGGTGATGTGGTAGGTAAAAAAGTATCATAGCGTTGCCTACATGTTTTGTTTGTTTGTACCAATTCTCTCCTTGAAATTCAGAATAATTTATTTGAGGATTGAGTGGCATTCCTTCTATCCCTAAATAATTAGATCCCTAGAATTATCTTAAATATAACTTTTTTAAACTTTGACAAAATTTCACTACTACAGAATTCTTTTAGGAGGAGGACAACGCCAACCGCCACCATTGAAAAGTCTTGGTTAATCCGGATTAATGGCGACGATTGCTTTTTTGGCCGCCTCAAAAAAGAATTAGAAAAACAAAAAAAAGAAAACCCTAACCTGAGCCCGGTCCTTAATCCGGGACAGCTAGGCGCAAGCGCGCCGCCTTTCCTTAGTGAGTCCACCACCGAGGCTGGATCCACTTGAGGGATGCAACGCCGCCGGATCCTCCCACGCCGTGGCCGGATCCGCCTGAGTCGCCACGGATGACTCCGTCGCCGAGCCCCTCCACCGGATCGAGGCTGACGCTGCCGAATCCACTAGAGATCGAGGCCGCCACTACCAGATCCGCCAAAGACGAGCCCGGCGGCATGTTAGTCCACCGGATCGAGGATGCCGCCGCCGGATCTGCCACGGACGAGCCCGCCGCCGCGCCCCTCCATTGGATTGAGCCCACGCGTGCAGCCACTAGGGAGCTCACGCCGTAGGTGAGGGCCACCACCGCCGCCGGGACTAGGCGAGCTCCCGCCGCCGTAAGGAGAGACGAGCGCCGCGCGGTCATGGCATCGGGAGGGGCGCTAGCGTGTGATAGATAGCATGGGAATGAGTAGTTGGTGTTAGGGTTTTCGTTCACATTATATAGCCGATGTTGTATATTGGGACACGGAATAGTAACGTGCTGGCCAGAACTTTGGTGGCAGTTGAGTTAAGATACCCGCCTCCATAAATAGATTTTAGGAGGTGAGCAATTATGACCGACTCCGTTAATAGCCTAGTAATTTTACAAGGCAGTTACAATTTGTGCGCACCATCACCTAAAATCATTTGTGTAGCAGTGTTTCTTGGAAAACCGTCAATCTTTATGACATCAAATTTAATATCATTAGATTTGTCATAAAATACAGTTTCATAATGTTCTCATTTTATATCATAGATATTCTAGTGTATGAATTGATTTATTTGGGGACTAACGGAGTAGTTTATCCATTCCCACTATAGAACATCTTAACTAAAACTAAGCTTTTCTTGTTACAATAGATTTTTTGTTAGCTCGGTCCGTCGTTTTCCGTGATATGCTGCATGGTTGGAACCGTATGGGGAGTTGGGGACTCGGTGTGCCACTCCAACTCAGCTGACCCTGGACTATCTACGTTATCATATATATAGGAGTAATATAAGCCTTGACGAAGATTACTTTTGTATCTGCAAAAATATTTTTGTGTGAATGCAAATTCCATACCATATCATCTCCTGCTATTACTATATTGAATGACGCAGGATAAGGTTCCTGATCCAGTAAGTATTCTTTTGAGTGTTCACAAAATCAACGTAAGTATAACTTTGATATCAAATTTATTAATACTGTTTCTCATGTAGTTTATGGTATTATTCCGAGAGATAATAAATTATGGCATAAATTCTGTTGCAATGAATTAGCTAAACTCATGGTGTGATTTACTGATTAACTTGTTCCTTGCAACGTAGGGATTTGGTGTTTTTTTATGTTCTGACCCATGGTTTGATAAAAGCTGATTTTCACAGATTATTGTAAGTCTGGTATCTTGTGTGATGCTGGCACTGTTGAGGAGCATGACGCCAGCATCAACTCGTGGAGTGGTTAGAAGCTCCCACCATGGCGGTGAAAAATCTAGCATTCCTTCCAGTTCCTAGAGAAGATCACGCGCTCCTCCTTGCTCAAGATTGTCCATGGCTTCTGTGGATTTGTGATGCACTTGATTTGCAATTCATTAATTGTTGGGGTTCTAATTTTCTATGCTATGTGCAGATCCGAAATCAAGTTGCATAACTTCATTTAAGGTAATTTAATCTCCAATGTTGGGATGTTTGGATTTTCAACTAATTCAGATAATTACGACAGGAGTTATTGCTTTTTGGGCCTCGTGCGCAGTATGACCGAGAATGATAGTTCAATCATATGATAGGGTCTCTATGGAGGTGTAGAGAATTGTTTTTCTCTATTCCATAGATGTGACAGCTTGCATTTAGTGTTTTTTAAGTCTGTTGTTTGGTGAAACCAAAAGCATTTAAAGACCTCATCGAAATGTGCGTATATTTCATTTTAAGAAATATGAAATAAAGCCTTCTAGCGGTGGATCATAGGATTGCACAGGAGATCTGTTGACGTCGAATCGCTCCGAGGCAACACACACCAGCGGACTTTGGACGTCCTATAGGCCACCAAGGACCTGCAACAACAGCAAGAGACGTAGCGTACTCGGCCAAACCGATCTAGGGACCGATAGGGCCGATGTGGAGCTCGTTCTCGGCTGAAAAGCTCCCGAACCACCTCCAGAAGGATCCGTTAGGAGGAAGCACCTGGAGGATCTCCTAAGACCAGCAAGGCCGCCTAGGAAGCCAACAAATCTCGTGGAGAGAGGTGTTGGACAGCAAGGTAGAGGGTAGAGGAGAGAATTAGGGCAAAAGATAGAGTTGGGTTGTGTTTTTTGATCGATTGATTGAATGGGATCAATCGACCATGATCCGCTCATTTATATAGAGGGGGTGGTCTTATCCCAGTAGAAAACATCCCTAGGACGTAATCTCCAAGTTTCCTACACTTAAAACTTTTCAAAACACGATTTAGGGAAGAATCGGTTCGAAATTAGACGAGACCCGGCTTAGCTGGGTGGTGACCCGGCTAAGCCGGTTCTGTCGGGGCTCAGCAGGGTACTGGCCGGCCAGCGGCTGGGCCGGCTTAGACGGCTCGGTAACCCAGCTAAACCGGGTGCACAAGGGGAACCGGCCTAGCCGGCTTGGTGACCCGGTAGGCTGGCTACGCATAGAGGACCGGCTAAGCCGGCTTGCCCACCTGGCTAGGCCGGCTAGGGCAGCTCGCTGCGGCTCGCCGTCTTCCCCGCACGATTGTTGCTCCGTTTACGATGCCGTTTGACCTCGACCATGTCCAGGACCTCCAAAACTTAGTTGACTTGCTAAAAATAACCCCGGACGAATTTGAGTGTCAACACATGCCCCCCTGTTTTCAGGTGAATGATGCATTGAACCTGAAAACACCTGTCAAAACAAACCGAAAAGCACGATACCCATCACATCGACTGTTCAGCGACTAAGGGTGATGTATACATCGGCCATTTTTGTTCTAAGGGCGATACATGTATCGGCCATTGCTTGGAGAGCACTAGGCTTCTTGTCAAACACTTGGAAAATATTTTTTTAAGATATCTCCCGTTAATTGCCTTTGTGAGACGTTCACCTTTCAATGTCTCTAACATATATGAATTACCGTATATTACCTTGATCACTTTGTAGGGACCCTCCCAATTCGGCGACCACTTGCCAAACTGATTGCTCTTCGATCCAATTGGTAATATGGTTTTCCACACTAAATCCCCAACTTGAAACGATTTGCTTCTCACCTTCTTGTTATATGCCTTGGCAACGCGAGCTTTGTCTTTCTTAATTTCCTTGAGAGCCTTTAACCTCTTGTCGGTCACCTCGTCGATATTATCCATCATCATGTCATGATACATCACAGGTGACAAATCATTTTGACTTGCAAACCTATATGCATTTAAATTCACTTCGACAGGCAACATGGCTTCTTGACCACACACTAGCTCAAAAGGAGTGACTTTAGTAGCACCATACCTTGAAATACGATGTGCCTAAAGAGCTTCCGACAAAACTTCATGCCACCATCTTGGATTGTCCTCAATCTTCTTTTTGATAAGCCTGATCGAGGTCATGTTAATAGCTTCAGCTTGGCCATTAGCTTGAGCATAGTATGGAGAAGAGTTGATCATCTTAATTTTATATAATTTGGTAAAATCCTTTACCTCTTTAGACATAAACGATGTCCCTTGATCCGTAGTTAGAGTTTGAGGAATGCCGAATCTATGAATTATATGCTCGGTAATGAACTCAATCACCTCTCGATGTGTCATATTCTTTAAAGGAACCGCCTCACACCATTTAGTGAAATAATCTGTAGCAGCCAAGATGAATCGATGTTCTTTTGAAGATGGAGGATGAATTTGGCCAATGAAATCTAGCCCCCAACCACGAGAAGGCCATGGTTTCATAATAGGCATAGCAGCGGGCACCAGCTGAATATTTCCAAACTGTTGGCACTCTTCACATCCTTTGTAGTAGCGAAAACAATCGGCCATCATAGTAGGCCAATAAAAGCCGGCTCTTCTTAACAACCACTTTATCTTCGGGGTCGATTTATGCGTACCACAAATACCTTCATGGACTTCTCCCATAGCCACTCTTGCTTGATCAGTCCCTAAACACTTAAGCGACAAGCCATCGGCGGTTTTTCGATATAATTCATCGTTATGCAAGATGTACTTGAAAGCAATCCGCCGAACACTCTTGTCAACTTTAGTATTAGCATCCTGCAAATAATTAATCAGAGAAGTCCTCTAATCCTCTAAATCGGTCCTAGAACTTTTCAAAATTGATTTGGACCGATTTGAGGTAATTTTGGGCGAAACAACAGTGCTGGCAGCTTGGGGGTCGGCCTGGCCGACTGGATCAGTCGGCTGAGCCGGCTAGGCTGCTTCCCTGCTGCCTAACCCGGCCTGGCCGGCTTAGCCGCCTGGCTACCTGGCTGGCTGCCCTGGCCAGCTTGGCCAACTGCAGGACCCGGCCTATCCGGCTGATCTGCTGGCTAAGCCTCCCAGCCGGCTTGGCCGGCATGCTGGCCCATCCTGGCCGGCTCCACCTCGCCCTGGCTGCCTGGGCACTGCAAACCGGCTAGGCCGACTAGAACAGACAGCTTAGTTGGATTCTCTGAACCTGCACATAAAAAATCCATATTTTGATGCATCGGCTTTTCTTGAGTATGAAAATTACGCCCACTGACGTCAAAGCCTGATGCTTGTTGAGCTAACATGTTAGCCTTTTGATTTTCATGTCTTGGAATATACCGAATCTTGAATTCGGCAAATTTAGCAATTAAGTCAAGACAAGAATCAAGGCAAGCACGTAGTGATCCATCTAAACATTGAAATTCACCAGAAACTTGCTGTACCACCAGCAATGAATCACCATATGCTTCAACATGTTGCACTCCCATGGAACTTAACATGATCAACCTGAATAAAAGAGCTTCATATTCGGTTTGATTGTTAGTACAATAAAATTCTAATCGGCTTGACATCCCCACTTCAGCACCGTTTAGGGAAATCATTATAATACCAACACCTTGGCCATATTTGCAAACCGATCCATCAAAGTATAATTTCCAGGGAGTAAAAGTAAAGTAATTGATTTCTTCATCTAAATCAATACTATGCTCAACAATAAAATCAGCAAGAACTTGACCTTTAATTGATTTCAATGGTTCATAAATCAAGTCATATTCAATTAAAGCATATGAACACTTGCCTAACCTACCACTGAGGATTGGCCGATATAACATGTGCTTAATCACATCGGCCTGGCATGCTACAACACATGTACTTGATAGCAAATAATGTCTCATTTTAGCACATGCAAAGTACAGTGTTAAGCATAATTTTTCTATATGGGCATACCTTGTCTCTGGATCAAGAAGACGATGACCAAGATAAGCAATTACATGTTCTTTACCTTCATCTTCTTGAGTCAAAATAGCCCTAATTGATTTGCCTTCGGCAGCAATATATAATTTGAATGGAACTCCCCTTCTAGGTGCACGAAGAACGGGCGGTGATGACAGATATTCCTTTATCTTCTCGAACGCCTCTTGTTATTTTGCCCCCCAAGTAAATTCAGATTCATCCTTTAACTTTAGTATAGGGGTGAAAGGAATAATCTTCCCAAACAGATTAGCAATGAATCTTCTCAAGTAGTTCACTTTTCCTAAGAATTTTTGCAAATCCTTCTTACACTTAGGTGCCTGAACTCCCTTGATCTTCTCTATTCTCTTGGGATCAACCTCTATGCCTTTGTCATGAATTATAAAGCCCAAGAACTTTCCAGCCGATACTCTAAAAGCACATTTGAGTGGATTCATCTTCAAACCATAACGGCATATCCTTTCAAAAGTGAGACGCAAATCGGCTAAATGAGATTTATGGGCAGCCGATTTAATCACAATATCATCAATATAGACTTTCATGATCACCCTAATTAGATCATGAAAGATTAAGTTCATAGCTCTTTGATAGGTTGCACATACATTCTTCAGCCCAAAAGTCATCACAATCCACTCAAACAAGCCAAGAAATCTAGGACATATGAAAGCTGTCTTCGATGTGTCTTCTTCAGCCATAAAGATTTGATTATAACCAGCATTACCATCAAGAAAGCTAATCACCTGATGTCCTCAAGCATCATTAATAAGCATATCGGCTATAGGCATAGGATATTCATCTTTTGGAGTGGCTCTATTAAGATCTCTGAAACCAATGCAGACTCTGATCTTCCTAGAATCTTTTTTCTCAGCAGGCACAATGTTAGAAACCCACTCCGCATATCTGCATGGTCGAATGAACCCCGCTTGCAACAATTGATTGACCTCCTCCTTAATCCTATCATGAATTGCAGGATTAAAGCGCCGTAGATGTTGCTTGAAAGGCCTGAATCCATCCTTGATAGGGAGCCGATGCTCAACAAGCTCGCGGCTCAATCCAGGCATCTCTGTGTAATTCCATGCAAAACAATCAGAATATTCCTTGAGAAGCGCGATTAATTCAAATTTGTAATCGGCTTTCAAGTTTTGATTAATGAACGTCGGCCGCGGCACAGAGCCTCCCCAATATCAACCTGTTCTAAAGGGTCAACCGACGTGAAACCTTGGCCCAACTTATTGAGCTCATCAAAATCATCAATAGCTTCACAAGCATTGGTCTTTTCAGTCTGATATTGTTCAACACGATGTTTTAACCATTCAATATTGTCATCCATTGCAAAAAAACAATTATATAATAATATTGAGCCGATTGTCAATCGGCTTCAAAGATACAAGAACGAAACCACTAGGAGTATAGCTAACAAACTCATAACATGTGAGATCCCTTCCTGACAAGCAACCCATAACACCTTGCCCCCCGAGCTCGGAGGCATCGGCCATGGAGACCTCAGCCGATGAATCTGCATGGATGACCTCGATAGCATCTCCCACCCACTGAATGAGAAACTAGTGCAAGCTGGATGGCACACACTAATTGGTGTGGATCCAATCAAGCCCAAGTATCAAGTTGTAGCTCCCTTGCACATCAACAACGAAGAATGCTGTAGCCAAGGTCTTGCTCCCGATGGTTAACTCAACGTTAGCAATACCTTAAGCTGGAAGTGGAACGCCTCCTCCAACACCGGTGATCATCATGTTGGTCCTGACCAACTCTTTGTCCTTACAACCAAGCTTCTTGTACAGCGAGTACGGCATGAGATTCACAATTGCCCCGCTGTCCACCAACATGTTATGGACCGAAACGCCGTTGATGTGGCCCTTCACATGTAGTGGTTTGAGATGGTTCACCGGTCCGCTTGGTTTCTTGAAAATGGCCTCCTCAATAGCGAAGACCAGCTCTGCCGCGGCTTCTTCTTGATCATGGCCGATTACATAATAATCGGCGAACAAGTACACCACGTTCATCTCTGCTCGCTCCGGCGACGGCTTGTAATCCACCATCTCTTCATCGGGAACCTCCATATCAACCACAGCAGCAACAGCAGCGGCGAACGCCTCAGGAGAATCCCCGATGTCAGTAGAACCTGTAGGAATCGGCTCGGATGGATCGGAAGTCGTTTGGGCCGATTTGGCATTTTCTAGAACAAAAATAGCAACATCAGTCGGCTTAGCCGGCTCAACAGTCGGCCTAGCCGACTGGCCTTCTTCCTAGGCAGTAGCAGAGGGGCTGGCCGACTTAGCTAGCTTAGCCACCCCCTAGCCAGTTTATAGAAAGACAGGGGAGGGGCTGGCTTGGCTGGCTCCCCAGCCGGCTTGGCTGCCCCCTGGCCAACCAGCAGAGAGGAAGGAGAGGAGGCCGGCTTGGCCGGCTCCTGGTCACCTTGCATAGAAGAGACAGCCGGCTTAGCCGGTTAAGAGGCTGGCTTAGCCAGGTCACCCTGGGTAGTCGGCTTGGCCGGCTCGCCAGCCGGCTGAGCCAACTTGTCAGGGACCATGGCATTGCTGATGTCTTTCGGTGCATCTTCTTGGAGGTTTTTCTGCATGAATTGGCCTTCCATCATCCCAAGAGCTTCTCGCTTCTTCTGTCGGCATCGTGCACGCTGTAATTTTCGCCATTGGGTTTTATCCAACCCGGTGGGGACACCACTTAGGTTGAGTATAGCGAGGATCTCTCGATGGCTTCTCCTTCACTTCAACTCTAGCAACATCTTTGGGAACTTCATCTTGTTTATTTGCTAGAGTTTGCTCACCAATCACAATTGGCTTGTCGGAATTGATAATAGGCGCTTCCATCGAGCCGATTATGATGCTAGGCAAATGAGTAGGCTTCACAGGTTCTTCTACCTTCTTAGGCACATAAGCCTGTTTCATGGGTGCCTTCCCTGATTCCTGCAAGGTCAAAGCTTGTGAAGTCTTCGCTTGTACTTGATTTGCACTGCTAGAGCTCGATTGATTGCCCAATTGGCTAAAGATGGTGCTCCTTGGATTAGGACCAGCAGAGGCTCCCCATCCTTGTTGCATAGTAGCGAGCGTTGCATATGGCACCCACACTCCTTGAGGACACCATTGCGGCGACAGTGACAGAATTTGTGGAAGAGGGGGTCCCCAACGAGATATACGAGGACGAGTAACATGCGAAGAACCTGCAGAAAGAGTCATAGCCATCTTTTTGTTTTCGTCTCGCTTAGGAGGCGACGACTCTCTTTTTTTTATGGGCCGATTCTGGGAATCGACCTTTTCTTTCTTGTACTTGGCCATAAGCCGATCGAACGTGCAAAGCGGCTTCACAACCTTCTTCTGCTCATTATCCTTCTAGACCCCTATCTTTGGCTTTTGTGGGACGAATGTGCGCAAAACAGGGTTACCGGAAGAATTTGGACTCCTAGTCCCCTGGGACCTGGCCTGGCCGACTGGGGTAGTCGGCTCAGCCGGCTGGTGCTGAATGGAGGGGGACCTGGCCTGGCTGGCTTGGCCACCCAGCCTAGCCGACCCTCCCTGGACCATAGGTGACCCGGCCTGACCGGCTTGGCAACCTGGCTTAGCCGACTCTACCTGAACAAAGGGGCAGTCGGCCTGGCCGGCTGGAAGAACCGGCCTAGCTAGCCTGTGCTGTGCCACATAGGTTTCGCGCCATCTTTGCCTCCGCAATGCCTCCGCTGATCCAGCGGTGATCTTGAGCTTGTTCTTGCCATCCTCGTCTTTCTCAAGCACCACCATGCGCCCCCAAATTCTTTTGGACATTCAGTGCCACACGTGGCTCACCGATGATCATGTTCTTGCCTTTAGCTTTGTCGGCTTGCTCAGGACGAATCAAGATTGCTGGAGCTCCCGCTTCAACCATGTTCATGTGTGCTGGAAATGGAACCTTATCAACTTGCATATCAGTAAGACTCAATCGTCCCACATTGAGAGCCGATTGGACCTCCCGACGGAAGACATTGCAATCGTTAGTGGCATGAGAATAAGAATTATGATATTTGCAATAAGCTCTTCTCTTCAATTCATCTGTGAAAGGCAAAGTATAATTGATTCTAATGTATCCGATTTTAAGTAATTCATCAAAAATTCGGTCACATTTAGAAACATCAAAAGTAAACTTGACTTCCTCATTCCGATTCCTTTGAATTGGCTTGAGAGAAGGACAAGTGACCATCTTATTCTCCGCTGGCCACCTAATTTCAGCAGCCATGCACTCCTTATTTTCATCATCCGAAGAATATGGACAACCATCAAAAGCATGCACATTCAAACGATGGGTTCTATAGGTTTCACGAGAATCTTTAAGGCGCGATTCAACTGAAACGGCCCTCTCAACCAAATGATTAAAATTAATGAATTGCACATTCTCAAGTTGATTCTTTATACTAGAACGCAATCCATTAAAACAAATATCAACAAGATCCCTCTCGGAGATCATCAAGTGAAAGCATCGGTTCTTAATTTCTCTAGCCCTTTTAAAGAAATCATTAACACTTTCATCTTTACTTTGTCGAACCGATGTTAAATGAGACAATCTAGTTTCTTGAACTCCAGTATAAAAGTGACTATGAAATTTCTCTTCTAATTCAGCCCAAAAACTAATTGTACATGATGGTAAAGATGTAAACCATTCAAATGCGGTGCTAGTCAAAGATAAAGCAAAATTGCGCAATTTCATGAAATCATATTGAGCAAATTTACCCATTTGAGCTAAAAACATACTAACATGCTCCATAGTTGATTTACCATCACTACCACTAAACTTGTGAAATTAGGTACCTTCCAACTAGGGGGTGCTTTCAAGTAATCGATGTTGGAAGGGTACGGCTTTGAATATGGCTTTCCTCCCAATTTAATTTGAACACCTAGGCTACTTTCAATAGACCTAGATAATTCTTCTTGAAACCTCTTTAGTGCTTCATCTAAACTATAAGCATCATTGGGAGCAAAAGTAGGCAGCGGACTAGGTGACTTCGATGGGTTTGGTAGCATATTATGGCCCTCCGAAGCTCTAGATGCATCATGATCGGTTCGTAAAGTACGAGCCGATGGTTGAGCACCCGCTGTAGATGTGCTAGCTCCTGCATGACTGGTTCTATCGGTTCCAAAAAGACCTGAAGGACCCGATGTGAGTTGACTAGCATCCTTCACAGAAGATTGATTTTTATAATAACCCTGCGTCATGCCAAGTTCAGGTTGAGGAAGAACACCCGATTGATCAGAATCGGTTGTCTTGCCTTCTAATTAATCCATACGCTTACTAAGTAGATCATGTGATTGACGAATAGTACAATTAATTGTATTAGCTGTCTCAGCTAGCATTGCAGCAAAATTAGCATGCGTAGGATATGGATCACTAGGAATTTCATCAAAAATAGGCTTACTACTAGAGCTTACCCCTTTGTTCTTCTCAAACGCAGCGTTGATTTCTTCAAAGGTAGGCTCCTTGACTTGTGAGACTTTGTCCCTACGGTCCTCCTTGTAGCCCTCGAGAAAAGCTTTGGTGAATGCATCAAGCTTGGCCAGCAATTCGACTTTCAACTCTACAGATAGGTCATCTACGGACCCGAGAGAGACGACGTTCTTAGGGTTCACATTGGTCTTGTCACCATCGTTCCCTGCTGAACCATCGCTGTCCCCCATGTCGCTAGTAGATTGAAACCAAAGCCGTCGCCTTCATTTCCCCAGCGGAGTCGCCAAAAAGTATGTTGACGTCGAATCACTCTGAGCCAACACACACCAGCGGGCTTTGGACGCCCTAGAGGCCACCAAGGACCTACAACAACAGCAAGAGACCTAGCGTAATCGGCCAAACCAATCTAGGGACCGATAGGGCCGATGTGGAGCCCGTTCTCGGCTGAAAAGCTCCCGAACCACCTCCGGAAGGATCCGTCAGGAGGAAGCACGTGGAGGATCTCCTAGGACCAGTAAGGCCGCCTAGGAAGCCAACAAATCTCGTGGAGAGAGGTACTGGACAGCAAGGTAGAGGGTAGAGGAGAGAATTAGGGCAAAAGATAGAGTTGGGTTGTGTTTTTTGATCGATTGATTGGATGGGATCAATCGGCCATGATCCTCTCGTTTATATAGAGGGGGTGGTCTTATCCCAGCAGAAAACATCCCTAGGACGTAATCTCCAAGTTTCCTACGCTTAAAACTTTCCAAAACACGATTTAGGGAAGAATCGGTTCAGAATCAGACGAGACCCGGCTTAGCTTGGTGGTGACCCGGCTAAGCCGGTTCTGTCGGGGCTCAGCAGGGTACTGGCCGGCCAGCGGCTGGGCCGGCTTAGCCGGCTGGGTAACCCAGCTAAGCCGGGTGCACAAGGGGAACCAGCCTAGCTGGCTTGGTGACCCAGCTAGGCTGGCTGGGCATAGAGGACCGGCTAAGCAGGCTTGCCCACCCGACTAGGCCGGCTGGGGCAGCTCGCTGCGGCTCGCCGTCTTCCCCGTGCGATTGTTGCTCTGTTTGCGATGCCGTTTGACCTCGACCATGTCCAAGACCTCCAAAACTTAGTTGACTTGCTAAAAATAACCCCAGACAAATTTGAGTGTCAACAAGATCCAAAAGAAGCGAGAGGAGGAAAGGGACTTAGAATCACAAACGAATAAAATTACGGTGAGCTATTCCTTTCAACCAATGAATTTTGTATCATTGCTTTTTGGGTTATATTGTGATGCCTTGTGTTTCTGATAACATTCAGATACCTTTTCTGATTATTCGGGTTCATGAAATTATTTACCTCCCCCATACAATTGTATGGGATACATAACTTGAATTGCCTAATGTTGATATTTGCATTTTTTTAATAAACCATTTAGGTAAAATTCCACAATAACACTGGTTCTATTCAAGTGAGGAATGTACTTTTATAAAAACTTTTACTACCATATTGTCTAAAGTCAATTTCTACGACGAATGCTATAAGAATTTTTGGATTTTAGATACAACAGAGATCTAGCAGATCTGCGTACAAAAGGGGAATCACATCTCGGGAACTAACCCTATGAACATTGAAATTCCAAGTTCTTTAAATTTTGTAGGCCAGATTAGCTTGAGCTAGATGATCCCCTTAATACAAGTGATGTCGACAATATTTTTTTATGAAGTTTATATTCAAAAGCAAAAGCTTGTTTATTTAATCTTGTAAGTACACGATATAGAAAAAATATTATTAATAATTCAAAAACAAGTTATAGCCACACGTTGGGCAAACTGGAAAAAAGTCTTTAATAAGGAAGAAAAACAACGATTGATATGTCCAATAATAACACTACTAGAGAACAGACTTTAGAACGATATCCTAATTTGGCATTAGCCTCATCATTTTTTGCCCCTGGGACTAAAGGTTCCTGTCTAACGGTCGTCCGTAGGGAAGGGATCTTTAATCCCGGCTGGTATTACCAACCGGGACTAAAGGTAATACCAGCCGGGACTAAAGCTTTTAGTCCCAGTTTGGGTGATGTCCCGGGAATAAAGATTAATCTTTAGTCCCGGTTTGGCCCCCTAACCGGGACTAATTATCCCGGCCTATAGACCAGCTCATTTCTTTCTCCTCGAGCCCGAGCCATTCCATTCAAACTCACTACCTCTGTTCTTCAGCTTGCTGTTGTTCTTGCTCACTCCCCCTCCATTGGTGTTGCTCTTCGATTTTGGAGGTAACAAACTTAATCCTCTTATGTTTTATCAGTAGCTTATCTCATTTTGCGATGTAGATGCATGCGTAACTTTATATGTTGGACTTTATTATGATTTTATGTCATTTTTAGCTCAAAATCACATGATGATTTGCATATATGTTTGGATAAACAAAAGTTAAATTAGTTCATCAAAATCACTTGATAATTTAGTATTGCTAGTATATGTAGTACATTTCATGGTTTAGTTAGATAAATAAATATTTTTATTTTTTTTAATATATTACTTTAGAAATGAGAAATTTACAATAGTTTGAAAAAATAAGTATAGAAAGTAACTTGATATGGTGGATTTGATTATGATTTCTATGTCATTTTTAGCTCAAAATCACATGATGATTTACAATAGTAAAATCACTTGATAGTTTGGTATTTTACTATTATACATAGTACATATTTCATGGTTTAGTTAGATAAATAAATAATTTTAGTTTTGTTTAACTATATTATTTTAGAAAATGTGAAATTTACACTAGTTTGCAAAAATAAGTATAGAAAGTAGATGACAACTGGTACCGGATCCTCGGTCTCTCGTTCGGTTGCGAAACAACTGAGGCCAGAACTCCCTCTCATTATCTGCGGCAAGTGTAAGCAGAAGATTATGATGGAGTACCGAGTCAAGAGACATGGACCCAACAAGGGTCGTGTTTTCTACAAGTGCCCGGATCGCGATGTGAGTTTCTTACGCATTTGATTATTATGGCTAATTGACCTGCTTTTCTTGAATATTTTTGACTAAATATTTTTTGGCTTTAATTTCAGTGGGAGGGCAATGGATGCGATGGTTGGTACTGGGAGGAAGATTATGCTACATACGTGTAGAATTTGGGTGCGCTTGAGGTAGCGGCTGCTGATGATGAGGCAGTGAGCCAGCAGGAGAAGCTTATTGATATTCAACAGACGAATGATTTGTCTGTTTTAGTTGCGTACGGTCACGAAATAATTATGTTACTGAAGTTCATTGTAGTTTTAGTTTGTTTAGTGATAGTTGGGATTGCTTACGTTGTAGCCAGGCTTAGTTAATTAATCAACCGTGTGTGTGTCATCTATGTTGTGTAATAAAATACTTAATTATGTTCAAGGTTTTCATAATTTGTCGTGTAATGCAGATTATGTCATGCCATTGGATGTACAATGCCGATCGCCGCTCCCAAGACTTTATTGAGGGCATGCACTATTTCTTAGGTGTGGCCGAGGCAAATAAGCGGGATGGTTTCATGTGTTGTCCATGTGCCCTATGTAAGAATTTAAAGGAATATTCAAGCTCAATGAGTCTTCATTCACATTTGCTTAAGTCAGGTTTCATGTCAAACTATATATGTTGGACTAAGCATGGAGAAAGTGGGGTCATGATGGAAGAAGGTGAAGGAGAAGATTTAGACATTGATGACATTATTGCTCAGTATGATGCCTTTGATGATACTACAATGGGGGGAGATGAAGAAGAGGTAGCGGCAGAAGATGATCTCGGTGATGCTCTTGGCGATGCCATTCGTGATGCACAACAAGAATGCGAAAGTTAAAAAGAGAAAGTTAAGTTCAAGCGCATGCTTGAGGATCATAGGAAGTTGCTATACCCGACAGCCGAAGAGGGGCAAAAAAAGTTGGGTACAACACTGGAATTGCTACAGTGGAAGGCAAAGAATGGTGTATCTGACAAGGCATTTGGGAATTTATTGAACCTCATAAAGAAGATGCTTCCGAAGCCAAATGAATTACCCACCACTACTTTCAAAGCAAAAAAGGTTGTCTGCCCTTTGGGATTAAAAATCTAGAAGATACATGCATGTCCTAATGACTGCATCCTCTACCATGGCAATGAATACGAGAATTTGGATGAATGCCTAGTATGTAAAGCATCGCGGTATAAGATCAGGCATGATGATCCTGGTGACGTCGAGGGTGAACAACGTCCTAGAAAGAAAATCCCTGCCAAGGTTATGTGGTATGCTCCTATAATACCACGCTTAAAACGTTTGTTCACAAATAAAGACCATGCAAAGTTGTTGCGGTGGCATAAAGAAGACCGTAAGGTAGACAATATGCTAAGACACCCAGCTGATGGGTCCTAGTGGAGAGCGATAGATAGGGAATTTCCAGAGTTTGCAAATGAGGCTAGAAACTTAAGGTTCGCCTTAAGTACAGATGGTATGAATCCTTTTGAGGAGCAGAGCACTAGTCATAGCACTTGGCCAGTTACTCTATGTATCTACAATCTTCCTCCATGGTTATGCATGAAGTAGAAGTTCATTATGATGCCGATCCTCATCCAAGGTCCAAGGCAACCTGGCAACGACATTGATGTCTATCTGAAGCCATTAGTTGAAGAACTTCTAGTTTTATGGAACAAACTAGGTGTACGTGTCTGGGATGAGTACAAACAAGAACACTTTGACCTACGAGCAATGTTGTTCGTAACAATCAATGATTGGCCTACTTTAAGTAATCTTTCAGGTCAGACAAACAAAGGATATAATGCATGCACACATTGTTTTGATGACCTTAACAGTATATATTTGAAAAGATGTCGAAAGGTCGTGTACCTTGGCCATCGTCGATTCCTTCCTTTGAATCACCAAGTAAGAAAGAAAGGGAAGCATTTTAAAGATAAGCCAGACCACCGGAAGAAGCCTCATAACTGAACCGGGAAGATGTACTCGCAATGGTCAAGGATGTGAAAGTAGTATTTGGAAAGGGACAAGGCAGCGAATCTGTTCCCAAAGATGCTAAGGGACACGCACCCATGTGGAAGAAGAAGTCCATCTTTTTGGAGCTACCCTATTGGCAAGTCCTAGAGGTCCGCAACGCAATTGACGTGATGCACCTGACAAAGAATCTTTGTGTGAACCTATTAGGATTCATGGGTGTGTACGGGAAGCCAAAGGATTCACTTGAAGCATGCCAGGACTTGCAGGGAATGAAAGAACGAGACAACCTTCATCTAGAGAAGACAGATGATGGACGTCATTACTTAAGTCCTGCTAGCTACACGCTTAGCAAAGAAGAGAGGGACAGCATGTTCGAATGTCTAAGCAGCATCAAGGTCCCATTGGGATTCTCCTCCAATATAAAGGGTATAATAAATGTGCCAGAGAAGAAATTCCTAAACTTAAAGTCCCACGACTGCCACGTGCTTATGACGCAATTGCTTCCAATTGCTTTAAGAGGAATTCTACCTCCACATGTACATCTAGCCACCATGAAGCTATGTGCATTCCTCAATGCAATTTCTCAGAAGGCAATCAATCCAGTGGAACTAGCTACTCTACAGAATGATGTGGTTCAAGTCTTGTCAGCTTTGAGTTGGTGTTCCCTCCATCCTTCTTTAATATCATGACACACCTCCTAGTTCATTTGGTGAAGGAGATTAGTATTCTTGGACCTGTGTTCTTACATAACATGTTCCCCTTCGAGAGGTTTATGGGAGTCTTGAAGAAATATATGAAAGTCCGTTCTAAGCCTGAAGGAAGCATCGCCCAGGGCTATGGAATAGAGGAGGTCATTGAGTTCTGTGTTGACTTTATTCCTCACCTTGCCCCGATTGGCGTTCCTAAATCACGACATGAGGGGAGACTCAGTGGTAAAGAAACTTTAGGGAAGAAAACATATATCGGCATGGAAGATGATTATTTCAATAAAGCACACTACACCGTTCTTCAGAACTCGTCATTGGTGCATCCGTACATCGAGATACATAAAGAGTTCTTACGATCCAAGTTTCCAGGGAAGACTGAAGCTTGGATTAGGCGTCAGCACATGGAAAGTTTTAGTGGTTGGTTGCGAAAAGAATGTCAAGGCGATGACAATATTGATGAGCAACTATATTTGTTGGCTAAGCAACCATCGTGGCATATCCTCACGTACCAAGGGTACGAAATAAATGGGAATATATTTTACACAGTTGCCCAAGATAAAAGGAGCACCAATCAAAATAGTGGTGTTCGCATAGATGGCACAGATCCAAATGGGAATATACAAACATATTATGGCCGCATAGAAGAGATATGAGAACTAGACTACGCACCTAATTTTAAAGTCGCTTTGTTCTGGTGCCAATGGGTGAAGCTGACCGGAGGAGGGGTAACAGTCGACAAAGAGTATGGAATGACAACAGTGGACCTCAACAATATTGGGTACAAAGACGAACCATTCGTTCTTGCTACCGATGTGAGTCAGGTGTTCTATGTGAAAGACATGTCTACAAAATCAAAGAGAGGAAAAAACGAAGACATCAACTCAATGATCAATGAGCCAAAGCGCCACATAGTTCTTTCTGGGAAAATAAATATAGTGGGAATTGAAGACAAGTCAGACATGTCAGAAGATTATGAAAGAAATGTCCGAATTCCACCCTTCATAGTGAAGAAAGATCCAAGCATCATGTTAAATGATGAAGACACTCCATGGTTACAACAAGATCATAACCAAGGGTCATATGTCAAGAAGAAATTCACTGTTGTGCCCGCATGATACAACGATGCATGTTTAATATATTATGTTTTAGAGACGGATATTATGTAATATGTTATGACTTCATATTGTAATATGTTTAATATATGTTTCAAATTTCACAAGTGTGTGACATAGTTTCAGAAAGTCTATATGAGATTCAAGAATTTATGACTAGTGTTTGATAAAACTTTCTCAAATGGGAAAATGAGCTATGTAACAATTGTAGATCTTGCTGAGATGATCAAACTTGGTATTCAGAGTTTTTTCATCTGAGGTCATTTAGTGTCTCATTTGAGCAAGTTTGACCAAGTCAAATTTGGTCAAATGAAAAAACAACACTTTGACTCTAGTATTATGAACTCTAAATGACTTCAAATTGAAAAGTTTTGAATACCAAGTTTGTTAAAATCATCAAGATCTACAATTGTTGTTTTGGTAAACTTTCCATTTGAGAAAGTTTGGACGGTTCAAATTTGTGATTTTTAAATTCCAACGCCTATAAACTAGTTTTCGGAACCCTAGATTGTCTCAAATTGAAAAAATTTAAATACCAAGTTTGTTCAGCTCATCAAGATCTACAATCCTTATATAGGCCATTTTTTCATTTGAGAAAGTTTCAATAAAATGTAGTTCAAATTTCACAAGTGTGACATAGTTTCAGAAAGTCTATATGAGATTCAAAAATTTGTGACTAATGTTTGATAAAACTTTTTCAAATGGGAAAATGAACTATGTAACAATTGTAGATCTTGCTGAGATGATCAAACTTGGTATTAAGAGATTTTTCATCTGAGGTCATTTAGTGTCTCATTTGAGCAAGTTTGACTAAGTAAAATTTGGTCAAATGAAAAAACAACACTTTGACTCTAGTATTATGAACTCTAAATGACTTCAAATTGAAAAGTTTTGAATACCAAGTTTGTTAAACTCATCAAGATCTACAATTGTTGTTTTGGTCAACTTTCCATTTGAGAAAGTTTGGATGGTTCAAATTTGTGATTTTTAAATTTCGACGCCTACAAACTAGTTTTCGAAACCCTAGATTATCTCAAATTGAAAAGTTTTGAATACCAAGTTTGTTCAGCTCATCAAGATCTACAATCGTTATATATGCTATTTTTTCATTTGAGAAAGTTTGAGCAAAATGTAGTTCAAATTTCACAAGTGTGTGACATAGTTTTAGAAAGTCTATATGAGATTCAAGAATTTGTGACTAGTGTTTGATAAAACTTTCTCAAATGGGAAAATGAGCTATGTAACAATTGTATATCTTGCTGAGATGATCAAACTTGGTATTCAGAGATTTTTCATCTGAGGTCATTTAGTGTCTTATTTGAGCAAGTTTGACCAAGTCAAATTTGGTCAAATGAAAAAAAACACTTTGACTCTAGTATTATGAACTCTAAATGATTTCAAATTGAAAAGTTTTGAGTACTAAGTTTGTTAAATGCATCAAGATCTATAATTGTTGTTTTGGTCAACTTTCCATTTGAGAAAGTTTGGATGGTTCAAATTTGTGATTTTTAAATTTCGACGCCTATAAACTAGTTTTCGGAACCCTAGATTGTCTCCAATTGAAAAGTTTTGAATACCAAGTTTGTTCAGCTCATCAATATATACAATTGTTGTTTTGGTCAACTTTCCATTTGAGAAAGTTTAGATGGTTTAAATTTGTGATTTTTAAATTTCAACACCTACAAACTCGTTTTCAGAACCATAGATTGTCTCAAATTGAAAAGTTTTGAATATTAAGTTTGTTCAAATCATCGAGATCTACAATCCTTATATAGGTCATTTTTTCATTTGCAAAAGTTGTAGAACAAAAATACTACATTTTCTTTATTTTTATAGGTTCAACAAAAAATTTCTATCAATTTTGGTCAAAAACCGAGAAAAAATTGAAACATTGACGTTACAATAATGTGATAATAAATTTCCTATCGAATAATATTAGTTTTATTAATTTTAAGTTACAAATATATTTTTGCATTAACATAATACTTAGTATTAGTAACATTTATATTCTATATTCACAAAAGAAATTAAAAACTTTAGGTTACAAAATTTTCCTTTTTACAATAAATAATTAGTTAATCAATAGTATTTTTTAAAATAAATATTGCAAAGTATTAAAGTTGCTATAGAATTAATTGATTAACCTAGTATTAAATAAGGAGAACAAAATCAAAATCGCAGGCCTTTCCAATTACTCTGGCGGGATGCCAAAATTTGCAGGCCTTCAGTCTCGGCCCAGGCCAGGAACCGGGACTAAAGGGTGAGCGGCCGCCAAAAAATACCTTTAGTCTCGGCTGGTAACACCAACCAGGACTAAAGCTCATTTAGTCTCGGCTCGTAAGCCGAGCCGGGACTAAAGGGTTGGACCTTTAGTCCCGGTTCGGCTTACTAGCTGTGACTAAATGGCGTTTAGTCCTAGCTGGTGTTACCAGCCGGGACTAAAGGGTCCCGGCCTATATATATCGAACGGTTCATGTTCTGTTCATCTTCTACTTTTCGATCTACACGTCATCTCGCCTCCGTCGCCCAGCCCCGCCCAGCCATCGAGCTCGTCTCTGCCACGCCGCCGTCGTCTGCCCCCGCCCGGCCACGCCATCCGCCCGGCCCGCATCACGCGCCGTCTCTCCGCCGCATCCCGTCTCCGCCGCCGCACCCGAGCCCACCCTCCGTCGCCGACCGCTTCCCGCCCAGCCTCGTCGTCGAGCCCCGCCCGGCGGCCGTCGAGCTCGTCTACCGCGCTGCGCCGTCGTCGTCCCTCGCCCGGCCGCGCCAATCCGCCTGCATCGATCTCGCCGTCTCCGCCATACGTCGTCCTTGTGTGAGGTGCTCAGCTCGGCCCCGTGGCCGGCCAGCATGCCCTACCCGTCCCGCCATCCGCCCCAGCTAGCCTCCTAACTAGCTGCTCTCGGCCATATTTTTTTTACAAAGTTTCTAGTTTTTTTAGATTGTTTTTGATATATATGTTAGATTAAAATGTATGTTAAATTTAATTACTAGTTTATTTTGATAGTTTTTTAGATAGTTTTTGATATATATGTTAGATTAAAATGTATTAAAATTTAATTAGTAGTTTATTGTTAGTTTTTAGTTAGTTTTTTAGATAGTTTTTGATATATGTTAGATTTAAATGTATTAAAATTTAATTAGTACTTTATTTAGATAGTTTTTTAGATAGTTTTTTATTATAGTTTTTGATATATGTTAGATTAAAATGTATTATCTATTACTAGTTTATCTAATTTCATGTTAGATTTATTTAATTGGATTTAGTAATTATATATTCTATCTCTCTCTATATATGTTAATTAGATTTAATTTTGATTTTGTAATTCTATCTATGTATATATGTTTATTATATTTAATTGGATTTAATAATTATTATTCTATCTAGATATATGTGTGTTATTATATTTAATTGGATTTAGTAATTATATTCTATCTCTCTATATATATGTTAGATTTAATTTTGTTTTAGTAATTGACACATGCATATTTTATTAGTAATTCTATCTCTATATCACATGCATATTTTATTTTAGTAATTCTATCTATATATCACTTGGATATTTTATTAGTAATTCTATCTATATCACATGCATATCTAGAGAGAGATTCTATATGTATACATATGTACTTAATTATTTCTATGTGTATATATACATGTACTTATTTCCATGTGTTGAGAGAGAGAGAAAATTGTATCTAGAGAGACATTCTATGTGTTATCACATGCATATCTAGAGATATATACATATGCACTTATTTCTATGTGTTGAGAGAGAGAGAGAAAATTATATCATTCTATGTGTATATATACATGTACTTATTTCCATGTTTTTGGATCAAAAGTGTTTTTGATTTGATTCCAAAGCCTATACCTTATTATTGTTTATCCTTATGAAATATTATGTGTTATTATATTTAATTGGATTCAGTAATTCTATATGTGTTATCACATGTACTTATGTTATGTGCCATAGTAATTCTATCTATGTGTTATCTTGAAGATACAAATGGCTGCTTCGGATGATAACTTGAATGATGACATTATCAACGCCGGCACCAATGCGGATGTAGATGACATGAGTCAGTACTTTGCTGATTATGAGGATATCCTAAATATTCCGGTGGTTGAAGATCAACAAATTATCACGCAAGAAAATACTGGCGAGGTATGTTCGATTATCTATCATCTCTTATAGATGCATGCGTACGTATATTTGTTGTTAATCGTTGTGTTTCTACTCATGTAGCCGGTCTCTGGATCTACATCAACCACCGGCAAGAGTAGGAAAGTCCGAGGGCCAAAAAAGCCATTAGAGGGCCGTTTCATAATATCAGAATTCGACACCGACACCGACAAACCATTGGGACCACATGCTCAGACATATGTCAATCAATGTGGGTTCATTGTAAGGGATATGATCCCAGTTAGTGCCCGTAAATGGAAGCAGAAGATATCCGCTCCTAATGTTAGTTTTGTATCTAATCGTGACAAGAACCTAGCTTGGAGAGATATCACTCAGCATTTCACATTACAAGCAGATGATGCTTTGAAGGAGCTAGTGAGGGATTGGACAATGAAGAAGATGGCAACATTGTTCCAGAGTTGGAAGAAGACATTGTATAAAAAGTTTATCTTAAAGAATGATACGCCGGATTTCAATGCTAAGGCGTTTGTCAAGTTGGAGTCCCATTGGGATGACTTCATAGAATACAAGACATCTCAAGAGAGTGAGGTACGTGTGATGAGGAATCAGTAGAATGCCCGACAGAAGTAATACCATCATCGCATGGGATCAAGTGGTTATACGAGTGCTATTCCCAAGTGGCAGAACCTAGAAGCAGAGATTACTGCCAAGGGAATCATACCTGAAATAATAGAGAAGAACTGGCCTCAATGCGCGAAGAATTGGTTCTACGCTCATGGGGGAAGCCTAGACCCAGACACTAGCAAGCTAATTTTTGGCCAAAAAATTGAGAGAGCAATACAGAGACTAGCTCGTGCTAGGGAAGAAGCTGATAGTGGTGTTTTCAAGCCCAACAGAGAGAATGATGAATTGACATATGCCCTAGAGAATCCCGAACACGATGGTCGAACAAGAGACTATGGGGCGGTTCCATGGCTACAAGCATTCCTAGCAGACAACCTACAGAAGCCGTCAGAGAAAGAAGGATGAGGAGGCAGACTGAATCCGTGTATTGGAGCAATTTGTTAATGAGTCACGACAAGCATTGCTTGAATCACGTGAATGAGAAAAATCTCTTAAGGCAAGAATGCAGGAGGAGATCAAGAGGCAAGTGCAGCTAGCAATGAGTCAAATGCAATCGCAATCAATGCCGGGAGTCACCATTAGCCCCATTGGTCAGATGAAAAGCAGTTGTGTTTCCACGGAGTTGCCAGTTATTCAAGATGACGCTAGGTTGCGCTTCCCTGTTGATGACATTACCGAGCCTCTAACAACATGTGAGTTGCACATTCCAGATGGTAATAATGCATCAATCATGGTGGCTGTCGGGGTTGTATCTCCAATAGATCGAACGAAGACACCAAGAATCCATAGGTCAGTTATTCAACTTGGATATGCTAGCATCTCGGTCGATAGAGTGCCCAAAGGTTACATCAATGTTTCTCTTGACATTGAAGGCGGTGATGGGGAGAAGACACTAGGAGAAGCAGAGAAGACATTTATTCAATGGCGCAAACGCTTCATCATCATTCCTGGGGCGCCACCGCTTCCCCTACCTCACCCTAGGTATGAATGAAAGTGAATGAAATATTATTTTCCATTAATTTTCTATTGGCTTCAAAAATAATTGACTCACAACTTGTTTTTGTAGCAGGGTCTCCCCCCAGCCTAGCCCAATCATTCATTCCCCATCTCATCACAGCGTCGCGGGGGGCGAGACGATTTCATCCCCACGGCGATCTCCAACTCCTACACCGGCCCCATCGCCTCCACAACGATCTCCAACTCCTACACCGGCCCCATCGCCTCCACAACGATCTCCAACTCCTACACAGGCCCTATCGCCTCCACAACGATCTCCAACGCCTCCACGCCGGTCTCCAACACCGGCCTCATCGCCTCCACGCTGGTCTCCAACACCGCTCCCACCCCCTCCACAGCGACGCACTATAGAGACGTCTAAGGTCCCGGCGGCAAAGAAGACCCCGAAAAAAAGAGTTATTTCTCAAGAAATACTTCCTGAAAAGACTGATGAGCAAATAACAGCTGAAGAAGACAAAAAAGTGAAAGATTTTTTTATAGATATCGAAAAGCAGAGACAAGCGAAGCTTAAGGAGAAGCCGTACTTTTACATACCACGAGATCTACTGAGGTAGAAGGTCAAAGCTCACAAGAAAAAGATGCTTGAACTTCATAAGCCTCCGCCACTATCAGACTATGACCGCTCCCTCGTGAAGTCACATGATGCAGATAAGAAAAGGAAAAGAGCATCAGGGAAGGATGTCCCACAGTTCGGACAACAGAAGCAACTAATGCAAAATCTTGCTGTTGCTAATGAATATGGTTCCAACATAGAAGTCTATCGACCAGACAACTCTGGAGAAGTGTCGGTTCAAGACCTTAATGTTTTTTTTTGAAAATACTGGTTTAACCTTGGATCAATTGACGGGCAAAGCTCCAATCCAGAACCTGGAAGTTGATACCTAGAAGACTTATAAATTTGGCAAAAGTCTGTACAACCCTGCAGCTCTGAATGAATTGGGTACGTAAATGTACTTGCTCAACAAGTGGTACATGCAGACGTGTGGCAGGGGTGAAGAGTGGATCTTTGTCAGATTTAGAGACCATCATTACTTCCGTGGCGATGACATCTTACATATTAGTTTCGAAAAATTGCATCAACTATACCACATGGACGCTCTGGACCTCTGGACAAATCAATCATTAGCTGCTTTTATTTGTAAGTGATTCTTACTTTTATTTAATAAACTCACTTCCATGCGTACGTGTATATAATTATCCTCACATGTAACTTATATTTATATACAGATTCTAGATGTCAGAGCTCCAAAGAATACAGGACACCAGTGTTGGCTTCATTGATCCTTATATCGTATTCAAAACCGATATTATTGCCAAGGAGCAGTGGGTATCTGAAGCACAGAAGAATATCATGAGGTTCTTCGTGAAGCAGCACGACAAGACAACAATACTTTTCCTGTACAACTTTGAGTAAGTGTTAATAATAATGTAGTCTACATATTTTATGTAATATCAATACAACTTATATGCATGTACGTGTATGTATAAACCAATGCAGGTTTCACTGGATACTCATTGTCATTGAGTTAAACTCAAGTCGGTTAGTAATCTTGGACTCGTTGAGAAAAGAGCGGGCACTATACCAAGATATGATAGACATTATCCAGGGGTAATTTCGATCTCTCGCGCACAACTATTATTGAGTAGACTTTGCCATAATTTATTAACGATCGTACATTATTGGTCGCACAGGGTTTGGAAAGAGTTTATTCGGCAACACCGCAAGGATTGCAAGGCACCACTTAATGTAGTTGAAATACCAGTAAGTTGTACTATATATACTTCCCCACGTGTTTAATTACTATATCGTACTTCAATTTACGTGTGAGATGATGAGAATAATTTTCTTCTCATACAGTGGTGTTTGCGGCAGCAACCAGGTAATAACTTATGTGGATACTACGTTTGTGAATTTATCACTGCGCACATAAGAAGAACTCCTGAAGATGTCCTCAGAGTACGTATATATCAATTTTTTTATTATTTTTAAATGAATATATATATATATATATATGTATTAATACTTTTCCTTTTATTTCAAATGCAAGACTAAATGGTTGAAACAAAGGGTCATACAAAAAGACCATATGAAAGCAGTTCAAGAGTCAATAGCAGGATTTCTTCTAGAAAAGTGTTAAATCCCAATGGCGAGTTCTACTTTGATCCTAAGGAATAAATGATGTAAATTAAATGTTTATTGATATCGTTATTTTCGAGAACAAGATTATGAAAGTGTTGTATATATACATATATATCTATAATATATATAGTTTCATACTTTATTCGAATATAATAATGCTCGAGATGAGAATTAGATGTAATTATATGCGTGCGTGTATTTATATTAGCAGCGTAGAATACGTACATAAAAACATATTATATATTAAACAAATATGTGTAACTGAACTGAAAACAAATTAAACAAAAAAAAGAAAAAGAAAAGGAACCTTTAGTCCCGGTTGGGGTTACCAACCGGTACTAAAGGGTGCGGCCACGTTTGCTCGGCTGGAGGGCCTTTAGTCTCGGTTGGTAACACCAACTGGGACTAAAGGTCCCTCTTTAGTCCCGGCTCGATGACCCGGGACTGAAGGTTCCACCTTTAGTCCCGGGATCGTTGTCCCGGCACGGTAACCGGGACTAAAGGCCGTTACCGTCCGGGACAACAAGGCCATCCTGTAGTAGTGTAACATAGCTAAGAACAATATAAAGTTTTTTTTAAACAAATGAATACAAATAAAAATGAAGGGCAGGCCTGGTGCAGTGGTGAGAGCTATCTCACTGAGTCACCAGGTCGTGGGTTCGAAGCAGCCTCTCCGCAAATTTTGCGGGGTAAAGGCTTGCCTCGGTTTATCCCTTCCCTAAACCCCACTCATGTGGGAGCCTCCGACACTGGGTCTGCCCTTTTTTATGTGAATAAAAAATTAAAAAGAAACTTACATGTAAAATCTAAAATAATGTTGGATTAAAAAAACGTGCAAATAATAGAAAAAGAAGATAAAAATAATCAAACTAGAAAATAGAAAATAAAAACAGCATATATCTTCTACGCACGTGCGTGCCGCACGTGCATGTTAACTAGTATATGTAGGAGTAAAATATGTCTTGGAAAAATATAATAATTCCAACTCTAGCCGGTGCACCAACATGGTTCGCGTGAGGGCGAGAAGCAAGACGTCGGTTATTCCAAGAAAAAAGAAGCATGACGGCGGCGTGTCTCTGCCGGTGTACATGGTCTTCGATGTGCTCTCCAGGGTGCCGGCGAAGGCTCTCTGCTGGTTCCGGCGCGTGTGCAAGGCCTGGCGCGCCCTCATCTCAGACCCGGCCTTCGTCGCCGCGCAGAGATCCTGCGCTGGCCCGCACCTCGTCGGCGTGTTCTACAGATCATCCTCGCGGCCGGAGGTGTGGGTGATGGACATGGCCGGCAACGTTGTCAGGGTGTTCCAGGTGCGGCTGCTGCTGGGCAAGCACGGCGACAGCACTGACGCCTTGAGCGTGCTGCAGCAGGCCACCACGAGGCCCAACAACCTCATCGTCGATGCACGTACTGGTCTCATGATCATCGATCCTGCTGCCGGGCATGCATGCACCGTCGACGTTCGCCATGCCGCTCCATCGGGGGCCCTGTTGGCCTTTCGCCCCGCCACTCTGTGTGGCGCCTTCAAGGTCATGGTCGTGTACTTTAAAGATTATCTACCGCCCCAGATCTGCAAGGTCGCTACGATCGTTGATGGCGGTGCAGAGCCGCTGAGATGGAGGCAAATGTCGTCTCCCCCTTTCGCTACCAGCTGGTGGCATGAAAGTAGTGTCACAGTCAAAGGCGTCGTCTACTGCCTGCCGCAAGCTTTTTGTATGTTGCACCGCATAGCGGCCTTCGTCTTCGAGAGCGAAGAGTGGAAGACGATCAATGGCCCAGCATTGGGGATCCAACGGGAGACACGGTACGCTGAACTAATTGAGCTCAAAGGAACCTTGGGTTTGGTTCAATTCCTACGCCAGCCCAGTGATGATGACCACAGCTATGCCATCGTCTGGCTCTTGATCGATTTTAACAAGAGTGTATGGATCATGGAGTGTACCATACAAATGCCTGGAACCTGGGGATCGACTAAGCTATTGGGATCCTTAGATGATGGCACAATATTATTGCTGGTGAGCCAAACAAAGCAAAACAAAGCCGGGTATGACGATTCGTGATATGTCCTTGTATTCTATAACCCTAGCACAAAGACGTTTACAAAGTTCGTGGACGTAGCAAAGGAATTTCGTGATAAATTTTTCTTGTACACTGGGAGCCTCCTTTCTTGATAAATAGCTGAGGAGGAAATAGCTGAAAGTACATGTAAGGTCCATAGTCATACTAATTGATGCAGACATGAGGTAGACAATATTTGTGTGTGCAATGAAATTTTATTGCAAAATCTCCATTGCAGTGACAGATTCTTTTTGTGAAAACCCTAACTTTGTTTATAGGTGCGCCACTGCATGCTGCTGGGATTTTTTTTTAAGCGGACCTCCTGGGATTTGGTGCGCAGCAGTGGGAGAAATGAGAAAGTGAAGGACCCACCAACGGAGATTAGGATGCAGTAGTTTTCTTTCTTTTTGCTTATATATAGCTAGAATCATGCCTGAGAATTACAGTTTTCTCAGTTTTTGGACGGCCCAGCATTTGGGATCCAAGATGAGACGGTGTACGTGGCAGGATATTATTCCTGGTGAGCGAGTTGGAGATAAGCTATCATCATCGACATGTCCTTGTATTCTACGACGTTAACACAAATGCGTTTACAAAGTTCAGGGACATAGAAATTGTGTTCGGTGATATATTGGTCTTGTACACTGGGAACCTCCTATGTTAGACAAATACGGAGTAACTGTGGAAAATCACCCCGAATATAAATCAAATTACTTGTAACTACCGTAGTAGCGCAAATAAATATAATGCATATATGAGGTAGACAATATTTGTGTGTGGACCAAGTCCGATGATACATAGAACAAATGAGTCATAAATGAGGGTGGTTGAAAAGCTTCATTGCAATTTGGTGACAGATTCTTTATCTGAAAACGTAACAGCATTTACAAAATGCTGTCGGCGCAATTTCGTGCTCATGTTTTGTTTTCACCTGGAGGGAAAAAAAAGAAATTACTTGTAAAAAAACGTGTGCTCCATCTCTACCGCATGTTTTGTTTAGAACTCTCCACACATTCATACATCTGAGCAAAAGTTTAATCGACCTTTGTAGCTTCGTGGAGCCTCAGTTAGCAGTCTCTGAGTCATAAAATTTGCATATAATGAAACTTTGCATTGAGATCGCATGTTGTATTCTTTTTTTTTTCATTTTCTCCATATGATATGGCAGTCTTGTAAATAACACAGTGAAGCTACCTTCTGAGATTGGCCTAAGAGCATCTCCATGAGTTCCTCACATTTTGTTATCCAAAACATTGTGTTTGCCAACTCTGAAAGTAGTATGGGAAGAAAAAAAGATGCTATCTCCAAGAGTTTCCTATATTTTATTCCAAAAGTTGTTTTTGGTTTTTTTTCCCACAATCTGGTCTTATGTTTTGCATCGGGAACTCTTAATTTGTTTATGTACGCATTGAAACCCTTCCACCATACCTTTCTCTCTTGCGCTTTTTTCACATGAAATTCAGAATTTGTTTGTGTACGCATTTAAACCCTTCCACTAGAAGAAGTATGCATGCACTTTTATGCACGATGCTGGACTATTTGCCAATTGCCAAAAGATGGGCAAGGGATATGTGGTACTCTTAGGGCACTCAATGCAGACTCTATCCATAGAGTCTAGAGCTCCAAGACTCCATCACAAGAAACCATGCTCCATAATGCAAAGTTTGTATTATTAGTAGTTTCTATAGATAAAGAAATTTATTATGCAACACAAAGAAAGCTGATCAGCGTCGCAAATTACCATGTGATCCACCCTACACCTCTCAACATCTTGCAATAACCATATAGCAGCATATCACCAGAAGCATTCGAAAATATGGTGGATGTGATCAGACGGCAATTGAACTAAAGGATATATGACCAAGACACATACATGATATATATCACCAGAAGCATACATTGCATACAGAACTTCGAATACAATGCATATATGACTGAACTGTATATATAATAACTGAAATGGCAAACACAATGCATATATGACTGAACGGGCAAACATACTCCACAGAACATCGACAAAAGTTTAGATAATAGCCATGAGTCATCCATTACAATATATAGCAAGAGAAACTTAAATATGAATTGCAAACTAAATAGATAATAATAATATTTAGATAATATTAAGCCATCCATCGTCATCCTGCACAACTCCATGTCCATCATCCTCCAAGCAGAACTGTTACAAAATGAGAATGAGAATGGGTTAGTAAAATAACAAAACTATACAGGTGGTTGAGTTAACAAAAATATACAGCAGCTGCCTTCTCGCTATTTTCATCTACTGGGTCCTTTGAATTATGCAACCAAGAAGTGGCCTACAGAAACAACAAAAAATCAATGGACAACCATTAATCTTCAAGTCTGCATGGAGATAATTGTTTCAACCTACCAATCATCTGTCATCAAGGACCGTCCAATTCAAACCATGCTGAGTTCTAGAATCCTCATCGACGTCATTTGTTTCATCTACTGCATCTAAATCATCCACTATATCATCAGTTTGCTGTGCTGGAGAGGGAGTTCTTGTAGCACCCAGGTCAGCTGGTGATATTGAATACTGACTCATTCCAGCACCAACAAAGTGAAAATTTTCATTCCCATTAGGATGGTTAGCAAATGGGTTTGACTGCAGAAAATTTGAGAACCCTCCTTGTGGGTATAACCTGCAACCATATGAATTTCCATGCTCTAATCAATTATATCTTCACCAAAATAGCACATGTTGCCATACAACACTTGTTACAAAAATCCACGGAATGCAGATAAACTTGAGAAGCACTTTAAGAGCACCACGGATTATTTTCTAACTTCCATGCGTGATTGGCATATTGCTCAACATCTGTTGCGACAGAAAAGACATGTCATTATTCCTATGTAGGACTATGCCTAGCAACACCACGATATGTCAAATTGAGAACAACATATAGGAAAAAGAACTACTATCTAATTGGCATGCCTAGCAACGCCACGATATGTCATTTATGCATACATACATTCTGCACATCTGTTCAGAGATGCCATCTACACAATTCATCTAGTTAACAAAGCTGTGACTAAAATCTATAACTACAATGCACATAAACAATCTGTGATCCATAGACCATAGCTCTGACAACATACCCTTTGCTAGGAGATGACGTTGGCCACCTTCCACCAAAGGGAGAAGCACTGATGACCGGAGGAGTACTGACAGGAACAGCAACACCTGTAACAACCCAAAAATCCACACACCAAAAATCACAACTACAAATTTTTTTTGTTTAAACCCTATGTGATGTTGAGTGACACACGTAGAAGCCAAACCCTAGTTTTGGATTAGATGTGACCTAACTGGGTTAAACTCATAAGCATGGTTTGGTTTTATGCCACATGTGTAATTAAATTCCTAAATAAACAAATCATGCATGCATCCTTAATTCCACTTGTGATTTGGATTCTTTTGCCTTATGTGATGTTTAACTAACTTACTTAATATTTATGATAAACCCTAATATATGGGATGTATTTTTGACCACCATTTGAAACACCTTGTGGGACCCACTACATAACTCGAAGCTCAAGTTTAAACTCTAACTAAATTTGAATCGAAGCAAAAGAAAGAAAAGAGAAACGAACAGAAAAAGAAAAGGAAAAAAGAGGGAGGCAGCAGCCCAGCCTGCCTTGACCGGCCCAGCTAGCCCAGCCGAGCCTCGCCTGCCCTTTCACGCGCGTAGCCCACGAAGCCGGCCCAGCGTCGCCGCCCGCACGCGCACAGCCGCCGACAAGCCGGGCCCGCTCGGCAGCCATCATGCGCCACACACAGCCACAACGTGCCAAGCGCCTGAGCCGCACCCGCTGCCAATCGGACCCCACGCGTCAGCCACCCTAGCAACAGGATCATCTTCCTCCCCACACCGACCTCTTCCTTGACCAGGGGCCGACCAGTGTGGTAGGTGCGGGCCAGGGGGTCACGCAAGAAGCATGACCCTGTTCCCCCCTGTGCCGCGCCTACGCTACCGCACGCGGGCCGTCGGATGCGCCGCACGCATCACCACCGCCCGATCGCTGTCCGCCATTGGAGTCCTTGGAGCTCGGCTATAAAAGCCAACGCCCGTGAGCCCTAACCCTCAGCCCGTTCGCCGCCGCCGCTGGTGGCACAGCACCACACAGCGTCAAGCCGAGAGAGAGGGAGGAGGGAGAAGCAAGGAGGAGAAGGAAGCCGCTGTGGAACCGGACCTCGTCGGAGCCAGGAGCGCCGCCCCGATTGGCTACAGCGACGTAGCTGCTCGGCACGGCACTACATCGCCTCATCACGGCCTCGCCTCGCCACCGCACCGCCATCCTACCGCCATGAGCCCTACGGTGAGCCACGTCGTTCGCCGCTCACCACGCTAGCCGTACTCGCCATGAACGCCACCGTGTTCCCGCACCTAGGGGACGCAGAGGCGGAGCATTCCCGCTCCTGGACACGCTGCACACTCACCGCACGCGCACAAGCCCAAGGCCTGGCCTCACCGACCCCTAGCAGCTCAGGAACACCGTCACGACCACACCTAGCCTCTTGGACGCCATGAACAGACCACGCTGGAGCACGAGCTCTTGCTCCAGCTTAGCCAACCGGTAGCATAGAAGGACCACCACGACCCTCTTGTTGAGCCAAACGGAAACACGAAGCAAAGGGAAGAAAGGGGGCGACGCCGAGCCCTCTGCTCGGGAACGCCAGCGCCGAGCGCTCTACTCATGCCATGCATACGCATCGTACGCACGCACGCGCTCACCATGACCAGAGCACAACCATGGCGAGACCACCGCGTCTTCTACATCGCGGTAAAGGCGACGTTGACACCCTGACTGGCTCCGCCATGACGAAAGACACACCACGCTCACCTTAGCCGAGGATGAAGCCCACCGGAGCCCTATGTTGCCGCACCACACCTCGTCAGAGCGCCACTGCCTCCGCTTTGCCCCCACCACCGTGGCCGGAGGCGTTGAGAGCTCCCGGAGCCCCTTCGACCTGCTCGCCATGGCCGTAGCAGCGTCGGGGAGCTCGTGCACACCACCAATCTTCGGTACCACCGCCACAGCCACCACACCGCCGCTCGCCGGTGTACGAGGACCACCGCCACTACGGCTAGCCAACTGGGGCCGCCCGGCCACCACGTTAACTTCACCGGGGCACTCGCCATGGCATGGGGAAGCTATTGCCTACCCTAATCGCGCACCAGTACCGCCCAAGAGGCTCGCCGGTGAGCTCACCACCGGCAGGAGCATGTCGGGGAAGAAGATGGGGATTTTCCCCTCGCCGGCCACACGTCCGTGCACTTGGTGCACGTGAACCGAACCCTGGGAAGGAGTAAGTGGACCAAGTCCTTCATAGACCGGCTCTACGGTCTATGGACCAACGTAGGCGGGTTCACCATGAACCGCGCCTCACCTGTCAGTCACCGTTTGACCCCGGACCCACCTGTCAGTGACCAACCGAGATGATGACATCATGCTGACATCAGCGGGACCCACCTGTCAGCCGTGGTTTAGCTCTGATGACGCCATGCTGAAGTCATGCCGAAGATGAGACCACGCCAGCGTCGGGGACCTCGGCGATCTCTCCGACCACCTCGGCGACCTCACCGACCACCTCGGCGACCACTTCGACCACCTCAGCGATCTCTCTGACCACCTCAGCGATCTCTCCGACCACCTCGGTAAGCTCTCCGACCACCTCGGCAAGCTTTCCGACCACCTCGGCGACCTCTCCGACCACCTCACCAGCTGATACACCACTCCAAGTCCCTACATGCCACGTGGACCAGTCACAGTGTGACACATGTCAGCCCTGAATTAATCAGCCTTTATTATTTTCAGAAATGATTTAAACTTCGGAAATTCATAACTAATTCATATGAACTCAGAAAAATACAAGACCAGGACCAAAATTCATCTAAAATCGAGCTCTACGCAATGAACCCATGTTTGAGTGCATTTGGCTCTTTTGAATTTTCATTGCTTCTTTGTGCTATTCTATGGACGTCGCTAACGCGACTATAATTCGATCGTATGCAGACTTGGAGGAGAACCAGACGGACGAAGACCAAGAGTACTATAAGGAGTATGGAGATGACTTCACTGAAGGTGCCACATCCCACCCAACCTCGTAGCACCTATTACGCATGGCTAATATAGAACTGCTATTGCTTTACTTTATTGTTATAATCACACTATGATACGACTTGCATGGTAGTATGCTTTCTTGATGGCCTTTACCTTGACGCAACCTTACCCCTGCTCACCCTGCTGTTAGGCTAGTCACACGCTTGCTGCTATATTTCATTACTTATTACTTCTACTACGCTTGTACAACATTGATGCGTGGTGGAAACTGGTGTTATCTGGACTATGGGGAGAGTGCTGCGTATGTGACTTGGGTGTGTGGAGGGTGAGGGTTGTGTCGACCAAGTTGGAATATACGATGAGCCTGGGGCAAGTCTTGCTGTGGGGTGCTACCTGGGAACCCTTGGAAATGGTTACCTGTGGTGGGTAAATGGTATATGAGGTGGCCCTAGGTGTGAACCTGTGATGGGAGGAGCCCAGGGTGGAGGTGCTGTGGTGGCACGGTAAATGGAAACCCTGATGAAGACATTCTGGCTTGGTCACCCCTAAGGACTTACTAGTACTCAGATTCACCGGAAAGCCTTACGTACCACTTGCCCTATATGGTGCGGGATGGCCGGACTACTTGGTAGGATATTGCCACTACTGCTAGGTTGATAGCGGACAGTGTGACGGAGGTACGGGGCGCGGAGGATTTCCCCCACACCCTTCCGAGACTTCATAGAGACCTTGTGGACCCGACTCATGACTCACAGTTTCAGCCACCCTAGACTAGACTTGGGGTGTACCAGGGCTGAATGGTAGAGTGGCAGTATCCGAGGCTAGCAAGCGGTCGAAATTAGCCCAGTTGACGACGGTCAGCGAGGAAGGCGGATCTTGTGGTTATGTAAAACCTCTATAGAGTGTATGGTTGATCGATCGATACATATGCCGACTTGTTGGCTATGGACCTTTCCTGGGTTTCGCTTAAACTAGATAGCGAGATGAGTCCTTCTCTTCTCCCCCTAGGAGTGAGTGTTCGGACGTAGCCAGGGGCTACGGGCCATGAGACAGTGCCGAGAGGGAGTTGGCCTGTCGACTGAGCGATGGTATGGTTGTGATGTGGTGATGATGTGGAGATGGTGGTATATCGATCCCAGGATCGAAACCTGGCTCTGGACGGAAATGGGGTGGAATTGGTGTGGGAATGGTGTTAAAACTTGACCAACTGTTATTATATACTTGATATGCTAATACATAGGAAACCCCAGCCTTATAGGTTCCTTTTGATTATATCCAACTTGCATCCAATTTCCACAAAGCAATGATCATAGGGTGGGAGTGGCCAGTACAAATCGTACTGATAAATTTTGGCACACAGGTTCTGCTGAGGAGTTTGACGGTTGAGGGGTTTGTTCCTATGCTCGAGTTTGGCGATCTTGTCTTCAAGCTGTTCTGAATGAATACTACTTGTGATTCCGCCAATGCGGCGATATAATAATTTATGTAATTCCGCACTATTTGTACTATGATATTATCATTGTATGGTTGTGGTATTCGACTGGAATTTGGGTAATATGATCTACAATGGTCATAATACACTTCGACTCTATGGATTTCCCTTCGCGGAAATCAGGTCGTTTCAACACCTGCTGTTGCAGCGCTGCCAGCGAGAAGGCTCCGAGTTGTAGAAGCACCTGCGGTCGTAACAGAGGGCACAGGACCACGAACAGACAGAGATCGGGTTCCACATCCACCACTGCCTCGCTGTGAACTAGACTTCGTTAATCGGTTTTTCATCCCTGATTCGAGATTTGGGTTAAAGATTGTTGTTGGGAGGAGATCAGTTGGGGATGCTAGGTCATGGGGGATTGGGGGCATACCTCGATTTGGACTTGGGATCCCTTTCTAGAGCCGGCACCTGAGCACAGGGGGCCTCGATTTGTATCCCCGTGCGTGAGATGGCGGGGCGGCGCGCGGGAGAAGGTAGAGCAGAGCACGGGAAATGGCGCAGAGTCCTCAAAATTTGCGGCAATGACGGCCGGAGCGCGGGGCAAGAGCTAGAGAGCGCGCGCGGGGAGACCTGGCATGCGGGAATTCTGGATTCGATTTGAATTCAAATTCGCTGCTGTATTTTATTTTTTAAAAAACAAAAAAATAATAACCAAGGCGGGCATATTAAGGAGCCCGCCACGCTTAATCATTATTAACAGTGGCAGGCACAGTACACCACCCGTCACGATTAATCAGTATTAATCGTGGCGGGCAGCTTCTGTAGCCCATCACATTAATCATTATTAACCGTTGCGGGCGCGTTATGCTGCCCATCACGGTTAATCGATTAACCGTGACGGGCAAAGGTGCCCGCCGCGGTTAAGTCACGATTAACCGTGACCTCTTGGCCGCGATGGGCCTCTTTGCCCGTCATGGTTAATATTTTTCGCCCGTCACCATAAAGATTGCTGTAGTAGTGGAAGTGGCGGGCTCCGGCTCGAGCGTGGGAGATGGCGCATGGGAGAAGCGAGCGCGCGAGTGGAAGGGGAGGAGTTGCGGCAGCGGCGGCACCATGGCATACAAGATCCATCGACTCAACTCTACCCGCCCCCAACGCGAGCCTGCTGATTTCTTCCAGCCTCGAATGCATGGAAGACTCGGCGTCTAAGGGCACGTACAACGCTCGTATTTTACTCGTCTCTTCGGCGCCAGTTTTGCAAAAACCACCTCGACTTGCCCGAGAGACGAGCGCCCCGTCGCCTCGCGAGGTGACGGCCATGTCCCGTGCTCCGAGGCGGAATAGACGCCGCAGCAACGATGTACGGCCTCGTCTCCAAGAGTCGACGGCGCGCTCGGATCCCGCACGGGCAACAACCGATTTGGGCGCGCGCAGGCAGCAGCTGATTTGGGCGCGCGCGGGATTTTTCCACGCCAAATCCATCTCCGTCTCCATATCTCCTCCGTCAGTGTTGGCTGCGGCGGCTGCTGCGGCCCCATCACCGGTGGTCTCGGCGACGGCGCCATCCTCCATCGACGGATCCAGCGGAGGTGGCTTCCCCAGCTCTTCGTCGTCCATGGATTGGTTTCTGTTCCCCTCTTCACCATCTCTAGCTTGGTGGGATGTGGCCGGCGGTGATCCCTCTTCTCCTGGATTTGGGCGTTCCACAGCTTGGAATGCATCATGGGATGGTAATCACTCCATTTCTCAATAGTACTCCATTTCCTATTCGACATTTCCTTCGCACCACGGGCTGTGCACTGGCGAGCTCCATCCCGGCCGCCGTGAGCCTGTTGCTAGGTAGCCTGCTACCAGTAATTTCATAGGGACAAGGTGCTCGGTGGATCTGGAGCGCGTGTGGTGTCCTGAGATTTGCGTGGGTTCGCTTGTAGAGTAAATCGCTTGCTCGCTAGCAAAATAGTGTGTGTTGTGTTCAGTGTAGCTTCAACTGGCTTGGGCGATTCTTGATGATAGAATTGCCTTTGTAACTATGAGCTAGCTGCTGCTATTAATTCATTTCTACTGTCAGTTCTGAAGAATCATGATCAGGCCTTTTTTAGAAAACTGAATGCTGCTAGCTCATTCTATTGAGTATTGACAAAACTGATGAGTTCTTGAAGGAGGTTACTGATGATTCCTACATTACTCCTAGAAAATAGTACCTATATGCGTATCTTCCTTTCTGAAAATTGGATGCTATCAAGTGCTTTCTGTTCTGAAAACTACATTCTGTTCTGAAAACTACATTCACTTCTGAAAGTAGCATGAATTTGTTATGGCTGAACTAGCTTATTTTTTAGAAAGCTATGATACTCTCAGACTGAATAACAACTTTCTTGTGTAGAGCTATGATGATGGAGCTGTCATGTTGATCTATCTGTCTCAACTAGCTTAGAGAAATGTTGGCTTTGTTGTGCTTTGGCTGCTCGATGGAAACTAATGCTTGCTGACTTGGTGAAGAAATGAAATGCTTGGTCAGAGTAGGTGATTGAATCAATTATGTGATCTCATCAAGTTACTGAAACTCTGAATAGCAAGTTAGGACTGCCCTTTGTCCTTTCATGAAGCTGCTACATGAAATTGTTATATATGCTTTCTAATTTTTGTTGTTGTTGTGAATGAACCTCATAGTTGACCAATGCTTCTACCTGAAAATCTGAGTATGCTGCTGCTGTTACTAATTTTTACCAAGCTCTATTAGTGTTGCGAGTTACTTTTGTGAAATTGGACAAGGACTGAGATCATATCAGCCTGTTGCATGCTATCAATTTTTTTCTTTTAAATTAGCTGAGTTGCCATATGATTTTGTTTCCTCTCATGATGTATGGAGCTAAGTTGATGTATGGAGCTGTCATGTTGATTTCTGAAACTAGTGTGCAGGCGTACATACTGTTCCATTTTTTTTAAATATGACTTATATTAATTTATATTGATGGTTTTAAAATAAATATTATACTCATGTTCATCTAATTTATTTTTATCCGTTTCTATTAAATAGCAACACAATGGTATACAAAATAGTGTTCACGGTTGATCTAGCTACATGCAAAGCATTAAACAGCTTTGCAGACAGTGCAACAGACTCTCCATTGTACGACCTATCTTTTTTGCTGTCTGTTTGCTAGATTCGAGGGTGTTGCAGACGACCCCCGTCTGTGGGTTGTACATGCCCTAAGTTACACGTCGTTTCTTCGTTTTTGGCTCTTTCCTCATTAAATTGCTTGCCACGTCAGCAAAATACTTACATGACAGTGTATTTAATAGGGATAGCCTTTATGGTGGAGTCTGCACTGTGAGTGCCCTTAGGGCACTCCCAATGCAGAAACTACTATAGTTTCTATGAACATTAATTGTACTGTCACCTAAGCGTTTTGCTGACGTGGCAAGGTAGTTATTGAAGAGAGAGAACAAAAATCAAAGAAACCGGGTCTAAGTTAGAAACCATGTCTACACGAGAACCAAGACATGAATGGATGTGATTGGTAGAGAATAGAGAGAGAGTTTATGTGATTGGATAAAAAGTTGTTCTGTAGAAACTATCCATTGGAATCATGGTTTCTATATATAGTGTCTATGAAAATTAATAGGTATAGAAACTATATGTAGTTTGTAGCAGGACAGTCCCAATAGTAGAAATCATGCACGATATCCAAGAAGACCACGTCAGCGAAAATCATGTGTAGAAACTAACCCACACAATGGTAGAGTCTTTGTGTAATAAATACCAAACCATTCTTTCTCTATCTCCATTATCCCTTCCTCCATGCACCTGTTCTCTACTTCTCTTCCGAGCCGTTCGTGCTGTCTTCCTCCGTCCTGACTACGTCCATCTTCTCTTCTTCCTCAATGAGACCGGGAGCCACAGGTGAGAGAATTAGCAGGAGGAGAGGCTACGAACGTCAGCGATGCAAGGGACCGAGCCACCGGCCGCGGCAAGCTCGACTCCCTGGTCGTCAGCGAGCTTCGCCAGTTGGCCCGTCACCAGCCATGACCTTGTGCTCGCCCGCACCATGGAGGTCGTCGTGGAGCGTGGCCTGCGCAACCTGTGCGGACGCGAGCTGTCTGGGAGACGGCGGCGCGACCTTCGCGGCCTAGACGACGGCGGCACGGCCTGTGCGGACGCGAGCGGCCTGAGCGACGGCGACGCGACCTGTGCGGATGCGAGCTGTCTGCGCGACGGCGGCGCGACCTTGGCAGCCTAGGCGACGGCGGAGCGGCCTGGGCGACGGCGGCGTGACAGCGAGCGCGGAGGCGGAAGTCTCGTCGCGGGCGCCGCCGGTAGAAATCACTCATTTCCTCCCAACGGCAAATTAGCGGTTTCTTGGTGCCTCGGACGACGAGTTGACGTGGTTTCTTCTCGATCCAGGAAACGGTTTCATCAAATTTTCTTCTCTTTCTTAATTAATTAGATCGCCACGTCAGATTTTCGTTGAGTTGGCATGGCAATTAATAAGGATAGAAACTATAATTAATATGCCGCCATTGGGAGTGCCCTTAGAGATGAGTTTTTCTCCTTTTTTGCAAAAAAAAAAATATATGGATAGAGAAGAGATATGGGAAACTCTTGAGATATGTAGCATGATAATTAATTTTCCAAGAGTTGTACTAATTTACACGTTTTCTATTACAACAGATTTAGCATGGTGCCTGGGTCCGTTTGTTTGCCCGTCATTTGTTTGAATATCATTGGAAGTTGGAAACGGATCGGACTCCGTATTTTTTTTTTCAAAAACCTCCGTATTCTACTCGAACTCAACTGACCCGGCCTGTGTTCATATCTCGGAAAATATATACTTCCATCTGCGGCCGCAGCACGCAGATGGTTCCTGCTGGCGAGCGAGGAATACGTACACACACACGATAATGGAAGCGAAACGACCAAAGCATGACGGCGGCGTGTCCCAGCCGGAGGACATCGTCTTCGACGTGCTAGCCAGGCTACCGACGAAGGTCCTATGCCGCCTCCGGTGCGTGTGCAAGGGGTGGCGCGACCTCATCTCCGACCCTGCCTTCGTCGCCGAGCAGAGATCCCGCGCCGCCGATCCGCACCTCGTCGGCGTGTTCAACGGAGCCCGCTGTGGTCTGCCGGAGGTGCGGGTGATGGACATGGACGGCAACGTTGTCAAGACTTTCGAGATCACGAGGGGCACATCGCTGCCGCCGCAGCTGCCCACGCGACCGGCCCTCATCTTCGCTGACGGAAGGGATGGTGGCATGATCATCAATCCGGCGGCGGGGCGAGCCTTCGGCACCAGCGATCCAATTGACTGGCTGAAGATCACGACTTACATCAACAGCCTTGGTCGTGCCAATCCGTCTGGCGTCTTCAAGGTCGTCCGCCTGCATGAACCTGACGACAACGATGGCGATGGCACCCACCAGCTCTGCGAGGTTGCCACGATCTTAGATGGACATGCCGATGTCGTCGGCAGCAGCGGCGACACAGAGCCGCTGACATGGAGGCAAAGGTCGGCACCGCCCATTGTTATTGATACCTGCTGGAGCTATAACCACAAGGCCGTTGTCAATGGGGTTGTCTATTTCATGACTGACGAGCTCGATGAAGACGATGATGTGGGTCCGAGCCGCATAGCTGCTTTTGACCTAGAGAGCAAAGAGTGGAAGGCGGAGGTGATCAATGGCCCTGCACTGGGGTTGGATCATGACAAGGAAGAGGAGATACAGCACTTTGCTCTAGTCGAGCTAAGGGAACCTTAGCTTTCGTCCATGAGGTATTCATGCTCGTGAACAAGTACTCGTACACGAGCATATGGCTAATGTTGATGCTGACAAGAGTGTCTGGGTCAAGGAGTATATGATACCAATGCCCAAGTATCAGATTGGACCTGCTAAGCCATTGGGTGTCTTGGTGGATGGCACAATATTATTGTGGTCCAGCGTGTCGGAGAACATTAGCTTTCGTCGTCGAGAAGTTGTTCTATTCTACGACCCTAGCACAAAGGCATTTACAGACTTCATGGAGATGGAAGAGGGGTTCAGATATACATTGCTCTTTTACAATGGGAGCCTCCTATCTTGACACAAATAACTGTCGGAACAAATCGAAGTGTATATATTTATCTCGTTGATTGATGCTAACGTGGAAGCTCATTGAAAAGTACTCTGATATTGTAAAAGTTTCATCACCGTGATAGGTTTTTTATTTTGAAATGTAACTCAGATCGAATTGCCTTCATATAGAAAATCATGTGTGAAGTACGCCGGCGGTCCTCAAACTTGTGCTGCTTTGTCATCCCGGTCCCTAAATTCCCAAAACGATCGTATAGGTCAACTCTGTTCGGATGCCAAAATAGTCCAAACGGGTCGAGACATAGACTAACAGGCTCACTGGCATGTGGGGACGGGCGTGGACGGGTGAAGGGGCGCGGCAGGGGCGGGGAAGCGCAACGCAGCAGTAGCACCACGGTGGCAGTGGACGAGCACAACGTAGCAGTAGCAGGGCGTTGCTTGGCCAGCGGTCCGGCGTAGCAGCGGCGGTGGTGAGACTAGGAGCACGTGCTCGTCTACCCCCGCCGCGGCGACCACTACCAAAAATCTGTTAATCCGTGACGGTTTCTCTATGACGGATTTAAAAATCGTCGCTAAGAGTGCACAACCACTAACAATATACAGGATCTTGAGTATGGATATCCAGCCCACGGCCCAATACCAGTTTGCATATATAACGAGCCAAAAACCTAACACACGACACACCCACTTCGGCCTTCCTCACTCCTCTGTGCCCATCCATCAGCCGCCGCCTCCCCCGACCTCAAACCCCGCCCATCCATCTGCCTAGCGCGACACGCCCAATCCCAGCCAGTGCCGTCCACTCCCACGCCATTGGCGCAGGTCGAGGCTGGGGCATGGCGCACGGAGGCAGGCGACAGCAGCCCACCACAGCCGACCGCTTGCCCATCCCACCGTCGCCCCTCTTAAGTTCCCATCACCCAAGGGCGGATCCAGCTAGGGAGCTGCGGTTCTCACCAGCAAATGCAGAGATTCACGTAGCAGAGTTTCTTTTCCGGCTGGGGGCACGACGGATCGGGCATGGCTGCATCGTTTCGGCCGGGGGCATGGTGGATCTGGCGGCGGCGTGACCCTGCTGCCTTCCTTCGACGCTACTAGGAGAGAGCGAATGTCTGTCCGTGCGGCGTGACTTGAGTGGTGGCGCCGCCGACCTTCCTTGTCCTGGCATCGATGCCTCTCTCTCAGTGATGAGGCAGCCCCCTGGTCATTCCAAAATCGGCTGATGCCCCTTGCCCAACAACCACAAGGTGCGCTGCTTGCCTTTGCCCTGCTTACCCTGATACATATTTATCACACTCACGCTATTGGCTCCGTTTCTCTGCAGGGCTATACGCTGATGTGCTTGGGCTTGAGAATTTCTTACATGCGTTGCCTATCTCTGCATCTAGGTTACAAAGAGGTTGTACGACGAACGCAATTCCGGGCGAATCCTTCTGGAGGAGGCTGCGTGCGAGCGAGCAGCACCGGCATTGGGTGGCTCCCCAACCTCTTGATCTGCTGCAGGTGATGAGCAGAAGACACCCAATACCTACTGCAGTTGATGATCAGAAGACGTCCAGCACCTGCTCGACGAAGTGCCTACAAGGTTATTTCTTTTGTACTTTGCTTGACTTGCTTGCTTGACGTGGACGGACTACTGGAGTGTATGCGTGATGCAAGCTGTACACTAGACTGAAAATTTAAAGTTGGGTGGCAGTCTTTGATTGAGCGGGTTTATAGGTTACAGGAATGATAGGAGTTAGCAATCCTATTCTTCAGTTACAAACCCTTCAGAAATTCATTTTGGGCAGTTAATGATTTGACTTTAGTTTACTAATAACATTTTTCTTGTTCTGGTCAGCGTGACAGAAGTTTTAGCAAGAACCTACTGTATGTCACCATTTTTTAGTATACTTTATTTCAGGAACTGGAATGCTGCATAATTTTGTGCTTTAATTTTGTAATAATAATTTAGTTTAGTTTTGAACTAGCGTTGGACAGAGAGGCATCCAACAATGTAAGGTGCAATTGCTTGTCCTTGTTGCACAAGCTTAGTATTTTTTGTCAGATTTTATTTCTTTTTGGCGGAATTTTGCAGTTCGTCTAAGGTGATCAGGAATTGACCCTGACAAACACCCTATTAGAAAGGAGTTTGTAAGCTCCTCTTAACTCTAAAATCATGGATCTTTCGAAGTGTATTTTTCAGTGTTTACAAGACCTTTAATCTGTATAATCTGCTGATCAGAAGTTTGATCAAGTAACTGCAGATTGTTCCTCTCGTACTGTTCGTGTTTCTGCTGTCATGTTCCTTCTATTGCTCAGCCCATGTTCGTATTTCTGTTTCAGCTCAGTTCTACTGCCTCCAAGAGTAAGCAGATCGACAGCCACAGCAGGTAAGAAGATCGACTTTGGCTTCAGAGTATGTGCAGAATCTTGGCCTTTGTAATTTCTCAGCTTCGCAAGTCCATGTCAAGATGCAGTAGTTGACAAATTAATGTGTACAGCTCTGGTTTGTTCAGTTGGGCACCATTCTTTTTTATTTGGGCCTAATCTTGTCTAATTGTATTTCTGGGTATGAATTTAGTTCAGAATCGATAACAACATAAGCTTGACAAGTTCAGAGAATTACTCTGCCTTCAGGTTTGTGGTTCATTCAACTCGGCGAGGTCTTCTTTCTTGCTCTTTTGTGCAGCATAGAATATCTGACTAGCAGCACGACAATGTATTTTATATATTATTATATAGTGTACAGTTTAAGGATCACAAAGAAGCTTCCTGTGTAGGGCGTTCTTCCTCATGTAGCATCTACTGCAAGCTATTTCAATTCTGCTCGAGTTGTATTAGGCGTCATAAACTTGCTTCTAAATACGGTGTTTGGTCTTTGTCTTTTCAGGCTACCATACTGGAAACGGAACTAGTAGCAGAGAAGAGGGCAAATGCATCTGTTCGAACCTATTTTTTTGTTGTTTTTAGTGCTGGATGATAACTCTATGTAATGCTGGATGAAAACTTGTATGTGATGTGCGATGAAAACTTGTATGTAATTGAAAATGAGCTGTTTTTCTTTATGGACTTAATGTTCGTCGTATGTGCTATAATAATGGGCTGAATCTTTTATGTGCTATAATAATCGGTGAAAAATAAATTAAAAATAGGATGAAACAGGATGTATGTGGGCTGAAAACAGATTGCAAATGGGCTGAAAACAGGCTAAAAAAGTGGGCCATTTTTTATATTGGGCTGTTAATAAATGGGCTAGGCTGCCACATCATTATCCACGTAAGCATCTATGGAGGCATCCACGTAAGCATGTATGATGATGTGGCAATTGATCCGTGACGGTTATTTTTCGTCACAGGAAATGGGCTCGGGCTGGACTAACTAGGCTTCGGGCTCTATCGTGACGGTTTAAAACCGTCACCGATTATGTTAATCTGTGATGGTTTTCGACAAACCGTCACGCAGCTCAATCCATGATGCTCAATCTGTGATGATTTCTGAAACCATCAAATTTTCCATGACGGATTAACAGGATTCTTGTAGTGGACATGGCCCGTGCACGCGCTTGCCACACCGGCATGGGGACGCTCTCAACATGCCATGGAGGCTGGAGCCTACCCGAGTCGTCGCCAAACCCCGGCCTCACCTTGACGCAGTTCGGCTGTAAAAGCTAAAAAAATAGAACCGCGTCCGCCCTTTGCTGTTTTACAAAATTCATCCACCCCAATGCCTCCCATTCCAATTCCTCACAGCCATGAGTGCGCCTAGTTGTTATCTAGCCTCTGGACGAGACCCTGTTGCAAACCATCAAGTGTAAGCGACGAATTTTAAGTTTCCCCAAAACATGTCCGCCATGGATGGTGGAGCAAAGCTCCGCGATACCGGCCCTTCTCTGGTTTCAATAATTTTTTTAAACGAACATTTGTCTCATGGTGAACATGCACTACCAGATCTCCAACCTTTGCCGAGAGCCCTAGGCGCTCGGCAAAGCCACCCTGACTCTCGGCAAAGGCTTTGCCGAGTGCCGCTCTCAGCAAAGGCCTCACGGCTAACAGCCTTCCAACAAATTAGCCTTTGCCGAGAGCCATCTCCCGTGCTCTTGGCAAAGGTTTTGCCGAGTGCCAAACCTAGCCGTCGGCAAACTAAAGTCACATGACGGTAACGCGACGGAAACGTCCATCTTGGACGGAGCCTTTGCCGAGAGCGGACGTCGGCAAAGAATTTTTTATAAAAAAAATAGATTTATTACTTTGCCGAGAGCGGCTGTCGGCAAAGAAATTCTAAAAAAATAATATTTATTACTTTGCCGAGAGCGGCCGTCGGCAAAGAAATTCCAAAAAAATTGTTTTCTTTGCTGAGAGCGGCCGTCGGCAACGAGTTTTCAAAAAAAATTGTTTTCTTTGCCGAGAGCTCCCAGCTGCCGGGCGCTCGGCAAAGAATGGACGATTTGCCGAGCGCCTGCCAGGCTCTCGGCAAACGGGCCTTTGCCGGTTCCCATGCATTGCCTCTTTGCCGACGGCCGTTGCCCGGGCGCTCGGTAAATTGTCCAAAAAGTGTGTTTTTAATTTTTTTTACTTTCCAGCCACACAAACAAATCATGCATATATCAAATACCATCAACACATCACGAACATCACATATATCACAAACACCAAATACATCTCACAATATATCACCAACATCACATGTCTCACATTATAATCCATCAAAACATCTCACAAGTCCATCACATGTCTCACAATATAATTCATCTCATAAGTGCAGAAATAATACATCAATAACAACAGTCTCATCCCCAAGTTGCCCACCCCGACCCTCCCGAGCCCGGCTGATGCAGCGGAAGTTGTGGATTGGGAGGCACATCATTCGAACCCGTCGATTGATTCTGCACAAAGAAGAAAAAAAATTAGTACTTATAGTAATACTAAGGCCAAAATACAGATAAAATTTGCAGCACTAGGTATAAAATTGTAATCTAAGGCTAGAGAAGTCAAAATTTCAGCAGCACCTCCCCTGCACGGTGAGGTTTCCAAAACCTGCAAGAAACCAACGGCACGATGGCCGACACACACATATATATCAACGGTACGATGGCCGACCACCACATATCAACGGCACGATGGCCGACATGCACGGTAAAGAGTTTGTGGTAGAGAAGTCAAACTCACATGAGTAAATTGGTAAGGAGGTGGAGGAGCGAACAGCTCTGGTGGCGGTGAATGACCCATCGAGGCGCCAAGACTTGTCACGTACGCCGCCAAGGCGTCAAACCTCATCTGCTCGGCCTCCCGCTCAGCCATCACCCTCGCCTGGTATTCCTCCCGTTCCTTCCTCTCTTGTTCTAGCTGGGCCTATAACGTTTCACCCTATTGTTACAAGTAATTTCGAGGAATGTAAAACCAATGAACGACAAATAAAACAGAAATAACCTGTAGTGCTGCCACACGGTGCGTCGAAGTTTCCTGCCTTGGGAGTATGGCCGGGCTTGCGCTCGTGCTCCTTGCCCGGATCTGGGTGAGAGTGGGAGTTCTGGACGAGTCGAGCGTGCTATTGCCAATCCAGTACCACCCATGCTTCTTGCCTCCTCCCACACTCATGACGATCTCGCCATCAAGGTTCGCGGTGGTCGGATCGTACCCTGGCCCATGGACCATCCTTGCCATCTCAATGTACTGACTGAGGCGCTCGGGGCTGCTCTCATTGGTGAACGACTCAGTTGGGTCCTCCGGGTTCTAGTCGATGCTAGACGTCGCCTTGCCCTTGTGGGCCATAGCCCATGCCTTGAGCTATCCGCATGGCTAGCCCCCATGTGACGCCGACTGCGAGAAAAAACAACAAGACGATTATAAATCATGCAGGAATAAATGTCAGAAAGAATAAATGAAGCTGTGTACCCATCTAGCTGCGTATCCGTCGAGACAAAGGTTGCCCTGATGGTGTGCTGCACCTAGCATCAACAAACGCCGATCCCGGAGGGCGTGCGTCTCCGCCCAATCGCCACTCAACCACCTGTCGACCATCATCATCCAGGCCTGCGTGCGATTGGCGCACCAATATGGAGGTACCTACAGGACATCAAGTATATGAGATATATAAGAACAATTCAAGCCTACCCAATCTCAGAAGAAATCAATATTGATGTTGTATATTTACCTTCATGTACTGCTCTCGGGTCAGCGTCATTCCTCTTGCATCTTCTTTCTTGACCTTATGACCAAGATAGACCGCATAGTAAGTGATGATGTCCTGAAGCCATGCCTGTAATGCATGTCTATGATGCGTTATTTACAGGCTTTGGCCAACACCATAGCCGCCTTATCATCGAATTGATCGGCGCATCTGAAGAAGTCCTGCATATAGAAAAGATTTATCAATACATTAGTTCAAGAAAGTCTGACGAAAGCAATGTATTGAGCAATGTAGTGGGAGGAAGACTTACCCAAAACTCCATCATCACCCGCTCCGCCTTGCTGCCGTACACCTTGCCGCTCTCGTCCGGAGCATCAGGGGTGGTGACGTAGTGCTCGAACGTGTAGGCCGGCTCCGTAGTTGAGGCTAACACGACCAAGTCTAGGAAGTGTTCCCTGCAGAGGAGACCAAGGATGCCATTGGGCAACCTTTTGTGAGCACCTGCAGCCACAACCTTCCAAGCCCTGCGTAAGTGATTAAGAAAAACTATTAGTTTCCATTGTGATTCTCAACATATAAAATATAGCAGTGATAAAATGTAAAGTTACGTACGCTTGCCCAATGGGTTGAACGACTGGGCGTCTTGCAAAAGGTATCGGCCACACAGGTAGGCTTGTCGGACCACGCTGGTAGACACCCACTGATCCGCAGGAAGTGGAACCCCCTGCCTCGTCCTCCTGCTCGTCCTCGCCCTACTGCGCCTGCTCATCCTCCTGCTCACCCTCCTACCGCTCGTCCTCCCGCTCCTCCTCCTCAGGCTCTGGTGCTACAGGCTACTGCGGCGGCGCCCTCAGCCTCCTGCTCGTCCTCCTCCTACACAACCCCTCAGCTGCATCGACATCTGAGGGCACTCGTGGTGTACCAACCGTCCTCTGGTAAAGCGAGCTGACCGCCCGCAAAGCTCTGCGGCCCGTCATCTTTGCATAATCACCTACAATTCAACAGAGTAAACCAATAAGATCGGATTTGCTGGATCATAAACAAGACGTTATTATCCGGAGAGCATCTATTTTATCATGAACCTGGGCACCAGTCATCATCTGTGGTGCGGGGTCTATAACCAAGACACCTTTAGTAAAGTTCTTGATGTCTCGTCTAAATGGATGCTCAGCAGGGAAGAATTGTCGATGTTTGTTGAATGTAGAATACTTGCCACCCTTCTGCAGCCAAATGAACTGCAGACCTGCCTTGCATACGGGGCATGGGAACTTCCCGTGAACACACTAGGCGCTGAATATCCCATATGCCAGGAAGTCATGTAGGGAGTATTGGTACCAAACATTCATGGTGAAGTTTGTCTTTGTAGCTCGATCGTATGTCCATACACCATGGTCCCAAGCATGGACCAATTCATCAAACAAAGGCTCCACGAACACACCCATGTTATTCCCCGGGTGTTCAGGAATAGTCAACGACAAGAACACATTCTGTCGTTGGAAGGCGACGCCAGGGGGGAGATTGAGGGGGATAACGAACATGGGCCAACAAGTGTATGGGGCAGCCATCATTCCATAAGGATTGAACCCATCTGTTGCCAGCGTAACACGTACATTACGAGCCTCTCTAGCTTTGTTATGATGAATGTGATCAAAGTATTGCCATGCTTCACCATCGGATGGATGCACCATCTTCTCAGGATTGTATCTTTTCCTATTTTTATGCCATGTCATCTGTTTCGTGGACTCCTTAGTCATGAATAGCCATTGGATCCTCGGTATGAATGGAAGGTACCGTAGGATTTTCATGGGGAATGGACTCTATCTCTTCTGACCATCACCAGAGTCTACCTCTAGATACCTAGATGAATTACACTTTGGACAGTACTTTGCTTCCTCGTGTTCTTTTCTAAAGAGGACGCAACCCTTCGGACAAGCATGTATCTGCTCATACGGCATCTTAAGTGCACGAAGGAGTTTCTGCGAGTCATACATGTTCCATGGCAGAATGTGACCCTCTGGAAGGATGGAGCCAATAATTGTCAACATATCATCAAAGTTCTCTCGACTCAGGTTGAATTGAGACTTTAAGCCCATTAAGCGTCCAATCCCATCTAGCTGAGAAATCGTTGTGTGGGAATGAAGGGGTTTCGTTGCCATAGACAACATGTCGTAATACGCCTTTGCGCTTTCCTCTGGCTCCTCCTCCTCCCTATGTCCTTCAGCGAAGTGTGCTTGGTGATAGTCATCTAACCAAGCTACTACCCCGGCATCAGCATTATAACCCTCAACACGTGGTCTCACCACCTCCTCTCTCACACGACCGGCTTCACCGTGGTAGACCCACTGGGTATAGTTTTTGATAAATCCATTCTTAGCTAGTTGTGTAGTCATTGCCCCCTTTGTCTGCCTTTTTCTGTTGTTACACTTGCTGCAGGGACAAAAAATGACACGTGCTCCGAGAGCCTAGTCAAATGATTGCTTGATGAAAGCCTCGGTCTTCTCAACCCATTCTCTAGTAACCTCACTGTGACTCCGGTGGCCCGAGTACATCCATTCACGGTCATCCATCCTCTCTAATATATATCACCAAGTAATAAATATAAATATCAACTTGCATCTACATGTCGTTCCTACTATCTAATAGGTAAGGATAGGTCCTAATCCCACCCGAAGATGCATACATCGGGTCAGTTTCCATGGTCTGGTCTGATCCGAGATAGAATTTCGGTAGCACCTCCCCGCTGTTCTCTAAATACACGTCCCAACAGGGAGATTATGTATCCAGAGAACAACAGGAAGGTAGTGCCAAAACTCTATATCGGATCGGAACAGACCATGAAAACTAACCCCATCTACGCATCCTCTGGCTATCCAAAAAAACGTGGACAATTCAAAATAGATACGGTTATAGATAAGCAAAGATCTGCATATTTCTAACCATATCTCTTTCAAACAGGAGACGCCTAACTGGGTTACGCAGAGATACATGACCGTGATACAGCAGGTGGCGATGAAGTCAGGCTAGCGGGGCCATGGCGGGACGGTGTAGTGGAGAGGCGACGCTGTGCAGGTAGACCCACAACGGCGAGGAAGACGAGGTACTCCGGCTAGCCTCTGATGGGCCCTTCTCTGAAAATTCAAAAGGACACAAGACTATCAATTCAAAATTTCGGCAGCACCTCCCCTGTAGGGTGAGGTTTCCAAAACCTGCAAGAAACAGACGGCATGATGGCCGGCAAGCACATATATATATCAATGGCACGATGGCCGGCAAGCACATATACATTTCCAACATAAACAACCACCGACAACCACAATCACCAAAACGCCATCGCCACCACCGCCATCACCTCCACCACCACCCCAACACCACCGCCATGACCTCCACCACCCCAACACCACCGCCACCACTCCACCAATCCACCACCACTCCACCAATCCACCTCCACTTCACCACCACCCCACCACTACCACTACCACTACTAAGAAAAAGAAGATTGCAATACCTAGTGTGCCGGGCACGTGGGGCGGGACGGGCAGACGCCGGCGGGGACGAGACCTGCGGCAGGGCAGGATCGGCAATGTCAGCCCGCAATAGGAGGGGACACGGTGCGGGGACAGACGGCGGGCGAGCGGCAGTGTGCAGGGGCACAGGCGGGCAGGGCCGGCGTGGCCGACGGCAGGGCTACGGCGACCGGAGCGCGGGCGGGCGGGCACGGCCTGGGCGGGTAAGTGCTGCGGCGTGGCCGAGGCGGGGAGGGGCTGCGGCGTGGTCGGGGTGGGGCTGGGCCGGCCGTGGAGGGCACCACCAGGGCTGTTGGCAAAACTTGAACCAGTGAATAAAAAAAAGAAAACGTTGCCGAGAGTCATCACTTCCTAAAGGGCACTCGGCAAAGAATTTCCAAAAAAAAATTATAATTGGCAAACGGCTCCAGAAAAATACAAAATTTTGCTGTGTTACAACTTATGTTCTCTTTTGACTATAGAAAAAGTTTGAAAGTCCAAACCTAATTCGATCGTGATTTTGTATGAAAATCTTAATGGATTCTTCTCAACTGCATGAAACTTATTCGGAGATGTCTCGATTTGTAAGTATCATACGTGACAAATTGTGCAAAACATTTTCAATTTTTTACCATAGGCTCCACGTATGGTATCATGACTTCTTGACCAATCTCACGATTTTCTGACTTCATTTCCTTTTTTAAGAATTTTTAAATCATTCGACGACACATTCGTGGTCTTTGTTTCGTTAAACAAAATGTGCAAAATATCATAAACAAAATGTTATTTAGCCTGAATAATGGCTAAATAACATGAATATCATTTTTGTACTTATTTTTTTCTAGTGATTAAATCACTCGAAGTTCAAAATTTATTCGATTAAAAAAATGCTTGAAATGTAATTAATTAATTAATTATAGCAAATAATTACAAAAATACACCAAATTTTAAATGGAGTACCACATGTAGTATGTGTATGGAGAAAAAAGTTTAGAGCGCATAAAAGAAGAAAAAAAATTATTTGACGAGAGCAAGAAAGAAGAGGAAAAAACACATGAAATATAAAAATCCTTTGCCGAGAGCCAGATGGTGGTGCTCTCGGCAAAGAGCACACTTTTGCCGAGAGCCACCAAGGGTGCTCTCGGCAAAGAGCTAACGCCGTTTGGCCAGGTCACGGCGTCAGCTCTTTGCCGAGCATGCTGTTTTGCCGAGGGCCTGGCCGTCGGCAAAGGGCCATTTTGCCGAGAGTAATTGTTTGCCGAGAGCCCGGCCCTCGGCAAAGCGCCATTTTGCCGTCGGTTCTTCTTTGCCGAGCGCGGCTCTCGGCAAATCGTGTCTTTGCCGAGGGCCCAACTTTTAGCCCTCGGCAAAGAAGGCGGCCCTCGGCAAATGCCTGGTTTTCGGTTCAAAAAATAATCGTCGAACATCACATTAACTTTACGCGAATATCACAACAAATAGTATAGAACATCGTAGGTACATTACGCAAACATCACATATATAATGATAAAAAATAAAAAAAAATTAGTCAAGTAATTAATTATAGTCAATTAAAAACAAGGGGAAAAAGTTATTGAACATCACATTTGCATTGTACAACATCATATTAAGACTACACGAACATCGCATTAACACTACATGAGCATCACATTAACACTACACAAACATCAAAGAAAATACATCAGAGAACATATTAATATTATACAGACATCATTAAATACAGAATAGAACATCATATTTCAACACGTGGACATAAAATAGTATATGACAGAACATCACGTATGTCTGTGCAAATAAAAAAGTGATACATAAACTTATGAAAAGAAGAAAAGAAAGTAAAGAATAAATAAAATATGAAAGTAGAAAAGGAAACAAAAGAATAATAAATACTACAAGAAATTCTGGATTGTATGACAAAGGCCAATTGTCGTGTAAAGTACAGATATTGTCATAAAAGGTAATTTGTGACGAAAAAATCGTCGTCACGAGGTCGTCACAAAAAATATTGCGTGACGAAATTAGGAAAACCGTCACATAATGTCAGGACCTTTTCTTACAGTTTTGATTCTGTCGTCACATATTTGTCTATTTTATGACGACTGTAGTCGTCACATATTAGTAGTCAACTCGTCACGTAATACATGATCCGTCACAAATTGACAGTCGGGAGTGTTGATTGGGCAACTTTTTGTGACGAATCTTGATCATCATATATCATTATGTGACATTTTATTTTGTCGTGTTTTGTATGGCTTCGGAGAAAATGAGGGGCCTTTTTGTGATGACTTGTGTCGTCATGTAATATTATGTGACATTTTAGTGTTGTCTTGTTTTGTACTCGTCTGATAAAGTGAGGCAGTCTTTTGTGACGAACAGAGGCGTCATATTGTATTATGTGATAGTTAACTTATGTCTTGCTTTGTATATATACATATCTAACAGATCATCATGAAATTTCCTGGCATTCAATGACGAGTGCCGCATAGATCTCCATCACAGGTCATACACACACAGATATACATACATATCAGAATCCATCATCCAGAAATATGTATCAGTAGGCATCATCCATCACACTGTCATCAGAGCTCATAAGTCATACACAATTGAGCCAAGCCATCATACACACATTCTAGCTATTAAGATAACAAGTGCTTGCAAGTTCAAGCAACACACAAAGTTTCTGGTTCCATCAAACAAGTTCAAACTGTTCAACCACAGCAATAGGTTCAAACATAGTTATGACAACATAGTTCACAAACATAGAAACATAGTCCTCAAAGTTCCAACAGAGAAACTTTGATGTTCTAGCAAGGTAGTAGAAGCTAAGGCATAGGCATTGTGAACATGGAGTGCATTCAGACCTACCTCAATCTTTCTAGAGTTTCAGCATAGCTCGCAGTAGTGCATTAGTCTCATCAAACCTAGTACTCATCCCCTTCACCTCTTCTTGGGTCTAGCGCAACAAATTTTGGTTTTCTTCAAGAGAGGCCTGCTGAGCTCGAAGCTGTGCTTGCAACTCTTCCTGCTTCCTAGCAGCTTCCTCTCTTTTTGCTTGGAGTGTTGCCTCAAATTGAGCTTGCATGCGGGCTTCTACTGCAGCTGTTGTGGATCGGGCAGCACTCTACGCTTTAGTGACACCAATGTTTGGAAGGAAGGTTGAGGAACGACTGATCTGGCTTAGACTATCAGCAACAATCTTGGATGGAGACTTTGGTGCTTCTTCTTCTTCTGGTTCTCTTGCCTTCTTTGCAACCATTTGTGCCTACATAGAATGATTCCACTTCTTAACAATGCCATACAACAGTGTTCAACAAGGCTTGAATTTGAGTACAGTACATGTATGCAATAATTATGTAACTTACATATATGTCATCCGCAAGCGGCGTACGACCATTTTGTGGACTATTCATACATTCCCCAAAGAAATCAACAGGATCTGGCTCCATGTTGTTGTACTTAGGCCTCAGCATCATGTAAAACACAATTTACATTGATATCCAAGAAGATAAAGTGAGGGGGTGGAGAAACATGGGATTATTTGTACATGTCAACAGCAAGATCCCAAAATTTGTACATGTCAACAGCAAGATCACCATAAATCCATCATTGAAAGACTAATACTGTAACACATGCATGGTGCAAGTAGCATGCTCAAACTCAGTTTGTCTTGACATAATTTGTCCATGCAGTTAAGCAGCAGTAGCAGCAGGATAATCTTACAAATGCAAGCAGATATCATGTTAGAAAAGCAGCAGGCTCATCCTACCAATGCAAGCAGCAGGCTCATCTGAACATGGGAGGTCGTCTTACAAAGCATAGGGTAAAACTCAGATTGTGCTTGAAAATCAGAGGTCATCCCAAAAATAATTAGAGCATGTGCTAACTTGACAGTTCAAAAGCAATTGGTAACTACTATCCTACAAATGTCCCATCTTTGAAGTTAATTGTGCAAAAGATATAGTTTTCATACCAGGCTGGACCTAGATCCAGTCCTTTGGTGAAGCTGCACTTGCCTTCAGTTTGCTTTATTCTTTTCACTTTTCTCCTGCACCACAAATGCAATACAAAGTTTTCATTCACATGCACATAGTTTAAATTGCATATTAACAAAAATAGATGATGCAGGGCATGGACCTGATTCTTTGGGTCACACCAGTACTCTACCAGCTTGGTCCACTCCGCTTTCTTCATCTTAGGTGGTGGTTGTTTGGCAACAGCTTTTCTTGTGTCAGTGATGGGTCGAAGTACTTCCTTTTAAGGTGATACCTCTGCTGTCGTACTCCCCTCTTAACGATATCAGTGCATGCAGCCTTGCTTGGTCCCTCTTCCTCAACTTGCACGTCCAACCTTGTCTGTAGCCAAACAAATGAGTTATTAGACACAATTTTGTACATGGGAGTAGATTAATGAAAGAAAGTATTCAGAGTGAAATAGCTATCTCACCGCCACTTTGTCAAGCACTTTTTTGTACTTGTGCAGGCCCCCCTCTTTGATAAAGCTTCCAAGATGTGTAGATAGGCAGCTAGTCTCTAAGGGCAACACCAGTTTCTGATGCCAGCTTTGCTGCCTGAAATGGGACATCAGGTCTTTTCTTCCATTCAGCCACTTGGATAGGCAGCCTGTTTCCTCTTTTTATCAGCCTCTCTAAGCCAAGACCAATGGTTTTCTTGCGGACTTCCTTTCAGGGCACTGCAATTGGAAAATAATAATAAAATGTGTTCATGTAGTAGTAACAATTGTAGATATGTAATGGAGAAAATAATGCTTGGAAATTGTGTTTACCTGGAACCAAGATGCTCCTTCATCGACATGGCCTTTCGAATTTGCAGCATCAAATTGTTCAGCAGACTCATTGATGTCATTGCTTTGCCTAGAGCTCCGTGCACCTGGCGAGGTGTCTATAGGAACTGGTTCGGTGACACTAGTTGTGGGAGTAGGTTGCTGAGTCGGTGTAGGAGTAGTATGCTCAGTGTTTGCACCAAGCTCAGACATGGTTGAACTGATCGGGTTGAATCTAGGAGTGCTTTGCATAGAGTTTGCACCAGGCACAGACCAGGCTGCAGATAACCTGGTGCATCTTGGAGGACTAGGAACTGTGCTTGGAATAGGCGCAAACATGGCTAGACTGGTTGTGGTGTTTTCTGGAGTACTAGGCATTGTGGTAGTAGTTTCTGTGGTCTCAGTCTGGCTACTGCTTGTACTGAGTTGGGCTTGCAGTTGGGTGGCACTGCGAATGGCAATAGGTTTAGGGATGTCCTTTGTAGTGTTCCTAGGTGGCAAGGGCTGTCTCTCCCTAGGTGGTGGACGACCTCCAGGCGAAGGCATGGCTGCTTGGAGCCTAGTTAATCTTGTTGGCGTGCGTGGTGGCTGCTGGCTGGCAGCTGCCATTGCCCCCGCCTTTTGCTTCTTCTGCTGAGGGTGAGTTCCTGGAACCATCTCTCCTACTTGCCAAGAGACACAAGAATGTTATGAATTATATAAGACAGAAGTGTGAGATAGATTAGATGAGTACAATGATGTACATGTTTGAAATAAGCAGAACATGAACTTGTTAACTGCCCAAGTAGTGCGTCTCACCTCAGTATGTATTGACCTCATTATCGAGGTCATCACCAGAATCATCACTGTCAGATTGGTTATCAAGGTCAGATGTTGGATCATAATCAATGTCAGATGATGGTGGGTTGTCAGACACTACTGTCTTCCCTTTGCCCTTTTCCTTTTCTGACAAAACATCTCTTACCTCCTGAGCTAAAACTGGAATACCCAGAAACATAAATGTTCCTGAACTTTCTTTACATTCTCATCCCTCTCCTGATCATACTTTATTTTTGTCATTTCTTGTATTACATAGTACGATCAAACGTAGAGATAGCAGAAACTGGTGGTTTCAGTTTCTATAAAGGAGTTGAAGGAAAAACTGACAAATTAGTATTCTTTAACATGGTAGAAAGAAGAAAAAATAATAGACAAATGGTATAAGAAAGAACAGACTAATCAGTATTCTTCAGATATGTGCTAACTTTAGTCATTTTAGTAACAGACAATTAACAGACAAATGGTATAAGTAAAAATGCATGACACATCCCTAGCAACAGATATCAAGTTTTCCCAATGGAAGTTTCCTTTTTTTGGACCTCATAACACGTGACAAATTGATAATGGTATGTCAGCAGAAAACAAACAGCTGAGGACAGATATCAATGCTTAAGCCTTTTTGGCATACAGTTGAGTATAGATTGTAGTTCAATTTTCATATAGCTGAGGACATTTGTCACGAAGAAGCAAACCAAGGCACTAACTAATTTATGATGCCATAGGGTTAGACAGTGCATTAATCTTTCCATCTCACTATAGAAAACCAACATATGGAGGTACAAAGTGATTGGCAAAATCTTCACATGTCCAGTGAAGGTCGGGCCGGCGGCTGTGGCTAGCTAACAGAGATGGCTATAAGCTTTGCTTATCAGAGCTTACAGTTTGCTCATGTGCTCCCAATTAGAGAAAGAGGGAGAGGAAGGTGGGGGCAGTACCTTTGGTCAGTGAATGGAGGCCGGGGAAGAAGCACTGCCGAGGCGGGTCGCCGGAGGAGGGAACGATGACGGCAGGTGAGCAGAACAGAGGAGCTAGTACACCGGCCTTCCGATCAGTCCTCCGGCGTCGAGGTGGATCCTGGATCTTGTCCAGGCGCCGCTGAGGGAGCTCTGGCCTCTGTCTTCATGGTGGATCCGTGGATCTGGGTTCCCAATGTCGTGAGCTATGGCTCCGGTATAGGGAGGGAGGAGGAGACCGTGGTCAGCGGCGGGACGGCGCTAGGTTTAGGAAGGAGGGAGGGGACTGAGACTGGGGGCGGTGAGCTGGTCTGCGGGGAGTTCGAGGGTGGAGGTGGGCGGGGTGGTGGCGGCGGTGGGCGGTACGGCGTTGAGGGGAGCTGACGGCGGTGGTGGGTGGCAGCGGCGTGGCAGCGAGTCGAGGACACCAGAGGATATTGGGGATTTTCCCCTTTGTCTGACCGTGCCAGAGGATAAGGCGATGGTGAGGCATTTGGATGGCCTGAGCGGGCGGGGTGGTGGGTCCCAGTTGTCGGTGAGCGATAGAGGGCAGGAGAGGGCGTGGTGCGGCTGTGAAAATTTGGACTGGCGTGGTGGGGATGGCTTGTCGGTGGGAGAGGCTACGCGGGGCACATTTTGGTCCTGGCGGACTGGGTCCACTTGTCATTGACCGTTTTAGTTGTATTAGGACTACAAATGCTATTTTGGGCAAATAAACGATTGAAAATGAAAACAATGTGTAAAACACATTTGTACAACGCGTCGAGATCTACAAATTTGGTTTTGGGTACATTGTCATTTGACTTTGTTTTGGCTGTTTTAAATTTGAAATACAAAATATTAGAAGTTGTAGCATAAATTTGAGGTACTAATTAATTTCAAATTATAAAGTGATGAACACAAAGTTTGCACAACTCATCAATATGAACATTTTTTATTTACGTCATTTGGTCATCCGACAATTTGACAGTAACTTTATTCATAAAAATTACACATCTCACTTATAGTTCTAGAAACTATAGGAGAGAATGTAAAATTTATGAAGCACGTTACTCTCAAATTCTCGGATGAACAAATGACATATACAAAGTTTGTAGGTTTTGATGTGTTGATCATCATTCATGTTTATGACTTTTTTATTTGAAATCATCTCGAGGGTTGAAAATGTGGTGTAAAGTTGTAATTTTTTTTAATTCAGATTTTGAATTGTTCATAATTTGACACATGTAAATATGGCCAAAATCAATGCAATATGTTGATAGATCATGATTTTAGAATTTTTTACAAAAAAACAATCAGATTTGGAGTTAGCAAGTGGGAGAAAAACTTGTTAGAAGTTTGGGGCATAGATTAAAAAAGAAAAGATGTTTGTACAATGAATTCGTAACAAGAGAGGCTAATGAGATGGATGGGCCCACATGTCATTGAAACAATCGATCATATGGCAATCAGTTTAATTAGCATGTAGGGCCCACATGTCATATTACAAGGGGGCACTTAGCTCGACGTGTGGATTAGAAACAGAGTGCTCAGCTCACTCTGGCCGGCCACATCTCTTCCACTATCACCGGCCACCCCACCTCCATTGTCGCTGGCCACCCCACCTCCATCCTCGCCGACTGAAAGGATCTAGGATGTCGCCTAGAGGGGGGGGGGTGAATAGGCGTTTCTGAAAAATCAACACCTTTAAAAGCAGAAACGATTAGTAATAGGAGTTTCCAAAATGGAAACTCCAAATCAGAGTAATACAACCCCTCACAAGTTAGCCACAAAGTATATAAAAGATACTAGATAAACCTAGGGAGCCAAACAGCGGCAACCAAAGAGTTGAATCAAAATGCACTAGTCAGTTAATGTCGGAAGTCCCGACAGTTTGGGTCAGAACTTTCGACGTGTCAGAAGTCCCGACGTTTGGGTCAGAACTTCCGACGTGTTAGAAGTCCCAACAGTTTGGGTCAGAACTTTCAACGCAAACTGTCAGCACTTCCGACCCCTACGGGAAATGAACTACAAGTGCTAAAATGAACTTTGTGATGCCGATAACTTACAAACCCACTTCCTAGTGGTAAGGTAAGGTGTTGGGTCACTCTCTTGACGTTGATAAGCCACCACTCCGTAGATTGAGGCCCAAACCCTAAGAAATAGCTAGAGAGAGGAAGACAACCAAATACATGTAATTTCGAGCAAATCACAACAACAACAAGCACGCATGAGACAAGAATTTATCCCGAGGTTCGGCAGCCCCACAAAGGAGCTCCTACGTCCTCGTTGTTGAGGTGACCACTTTGGTCGGAGTCTCTTCCACCTCCTTGCCTCACTCAAGGATACCACAAAGGTCACTTGAGCTTCTTCACTAGAAATCAAGGGTAATACAAACTTCCCAAGGCTCTTCCACAAGATGGAAGCTCTTGGGCGACGCCTCGCCGGCTAGGGGAAAATCCCCAAGAGTAACAAATGCAAATCAAACCGGCTTGACGAAGAAATCAAGTGCTCAAGCTTGCTCAAAGTGTTTTTCTCACTCAATCCACTCTCCAATCACTCAAACCCTTTAGGAATTGAAGTTGGAGGCAAAGGAGAGAGGAGTGGCAAGCCTAGAATGCTTGGGGGCTGTTTTGGCCGAGAGTTTGTCGCAATGAAATGAGTGGGCAACGGTTAGAATGGAGGAGACGGGTATAAATACTCCAAGGCAAAATCTAACCGTTCAGATCTACGTCGGGAGTTCCGACGCAGATCTCGGGACTTCCGATGTATGAAGAAAACATTGTTCATACGAGGTCAAAGTCCACTCGAGACAGCCAACGTTGGAACTTCCGACAAACATCGGAACTTCCGACGGTCGGAACTTCCGACGGTCGGAACTTCCGACGAACGTCGGGACTTCCGACGTGCACAGTCAGCAGGTTAGTAGAACCATCGATGCCGGGACTCCCGGCTTGGGTCGGGACTTCCGACTGTCGGGAGTTCCGACTCACATCGGGACTTCTGACGTCCACAGTCACAGCGTAGGCAGTGACTGGGAGTCAGCACTTCCGGCAAGAGTCATGACTTCCGACTGTCGGGATTTCCGGCTTACGTCGGGACTTCCGACACCGACAGTCACAGAAAATTATTCTATGTGCTCGTGAAGTGCTAGAGTGTCTCTCTTTTGATTTTATTATTATGCTTGAGCACTCTATCTTCCTCAGACCACCTAAACTTGCATCCCTCTTAATAGTACGGCATACCTATTAACTCAAGATCAAAAGAAAAACAAAATTAAACCTTTTGAGTTGATCTTCTTTAAATTGATGCCGTGTCTTTCAATCTTCATCAAGTGAGGGTGCCAACATGTCAATATTGATCTTGTCACTTGAGCATAGCCATCTTGAGCACGTGACTTGATTCCATTCATCAAATATGAATAACTCCAAATGCATCAAGTCACTTTAATCAACTTGTCCAATATAGATTTGATCCTTCACATCAATATGACCATCTTAGCTTGATTAGTACCTCAACTAAATGCAAGTACTTTCTTCTTCACCCTAGCTAGGTTCTTCGGCCGCCAAGCCATCGCTTGCCCTTCACCCTTGCTTAGTACCTCGAAGCCTTTCCTTGCTATCTTCACCATCTCAAGCCATTAAGTCACATCTTGTGTTGAATCATCCATTCATATGTATTGTTATCTTTTTCATTTCAATTTAGCAAGCTTCAAATATGAGACCATTCCATATGCAATCCCTCATGTCTCATTAACTAATAGTCATGAGCTTGCTTTCACATAGTACATGGAAATCCCACAATAAACAAGCATTTGTATGAATTCCATTTGCATTGTTGTCTTGTGCTTGAACTAGATTGTTTATACAACAACACATCATTTTGGCTTTCATTAAGTACCTGTGAGATAACTTATTACCTGTCCACACTTAGCAAACGGGTTAGTTCTTTAATCACGTTGTCATTCAATCATCCAAAACCCACTAATGGGCTAGATGCACTTTCACCGGCCACCCCACCTCCATTCTCCCCAGCGACCCCACCTCCATCCTCGCCAGCGACCTCACCTATCAGCAGCCTAGGAGACACCAGATGCAGCCTGGCCAATGACCCCAGCTAGTCCCTCATCGCCCAACACAACCAGCAGCCTCGCCGGCCTAGGCACCTGCTTGTGCCTCGCCGGCCACCCCGTGCTAGTCCCACGCTAGCCACCCCGTGCTGGCACCACGCCATCGACCCTCGCTGGCCTGGCCACCCGTCATGGTGCCTCGCCGGCCACCCGTGGTGGTGCGCCTCGCAGGCCACCCGTGGTGGTGACTGGCCGGTCACCCTAGCTGGATCCTGGCCGGCCACCTCACCTCCCCGAGCTGGATCCTGCCTCGGCCACCTCCCCCCATGTTGGTATATTTAAGATGCACATAGATAAATCCGCAAGTGCACGGATACCGTTGTAGCTTTCACCTAGAAGGTTTTAAATATCGTATCCATAGGGAAACGTGTGAGATCAACTATGTTCTAACTTAACTAGAAGAGGTGAGAAAGTGAAGATAACAACTGAGATAGAAACAATAATAGGTAGAGACTAAATTAAAGGTAGACATGTCTAGGAGCAGCAATCAAGGATAGGGTCGATAACAGGAGTATAGAGAGGATATCTCAGGTTCTCTAGTTCTAACCTAGGTAAGATATGTCTTCTACAATTCAATTGGGGACATTATGATAAGGGAAAGACACCAACAGAGGATGATTGCCCTTAGCAACTACAGTCCTGCTAGGCCTACAAACAGGATGTGGACTACAAAGGACTCAACGAACCTATCACGTACGCGATCTACCACCGATCTAGAATGCAGGGTATATTCATGTTTACCTAAGTCTAAGCACCACGCCTACACTTACGATAAAACTCTAACCCAAGCATGCAATAAGGATTAAAGCACTCAAAAGAGCCATGAACCAGAAGAATAATATAAACATAATCTTACTTGAATTAGAAGTTGATTGCTAGAGACATCTCAGGAGCAAGCTCAGGTAGAACTTGATCCCGCCGAAGTACAAACCGAAGAAGAAGCACTGATAGGTCGGCACCTCCTCCAAACTCCTCCCTCGCTCTCCATCTCTCTATTATCTAGAAGACTAGATCCTATGCTAACTCTAGAGAGGTTATCCTTTCATGTGACACCTCTCACCTGATCCTGACTGGAGAATATGAATTATGATTATGGGATGCCTCCTCTAGGGGCCAGGGGCCTTGCTTATATAGCCCTTTTGGAGAAGCGTCAGTCGTCGGATCAAACCGACCTTAAATGGACGATTATTATTGATCTTCAAAGGCGGTGGAGGGCGATCCACGAGCCAGAGCCTGATTGGCTGTTGGGCCAGGGCGACCGCCCTAGGGTTTAGGGCGGCGGCTCTGCTTCCATGGCTGCTTTGCCTCCCATTTGTTCTAGAGCCTTCTCGTACCTTCTAGAGTCCAGAAAAGTGTGCGTAGCCCCTATATCTCTATGTAAACCGGACATGTGGGCCTTCTTTGATTAATTTCAGCTGTCACCCTGCAAAAACAGACATTCACCAAAACTCATGGAATTCTATCAGTAAACCCCCTATATCTAAGTGGTAATTATGTTTAGGTCCTTTTTCATGTTTTGTTGACGGTTAAAAATGGTACTTATCTACCACCACAATTCCCCCAAGCTTACCCTTTGCTCGTCCCTGAGCAAAGATAAACTCAACGATGGATCAGGAGTTGATACAATGGGTTCACACCTCAAAAGTACATATGCTTTCAAACAAGAATTCTCCTCTGGGTTAGAATTAACTATTCTGACTTTCAAACTCACCCATATTACCTTCAACCATGGGGCTTGTAGCCTTCACTTGGGTCTTGAGCAATTGAAAGACAGAACAGTCAAGTCAAGCACTATGTCTCAAGCTCTTTGCTCAACTATTATTCCAGAGTTTTGTATGTTTTCAAAATAAAACTCAGAGTTTCCTTTATATGACTCTCTCAGGTCTCTCAATATGTGGTATTTATGGATCCTTACCAAGGCAATATAAGTGTTATGCCTTCTCGAAATATATAGTATTTTTGGAACTCTCTGAGGCAGAATCACAATATTCTCTCTCATCCTACAACTAAGGCTTATGTGGAGCTCATAGGTGGGAGACAACACATACATACTTGCAAAGCATATATTGTAAAGTCAAAAAATGGATCCAAAGAAATGAGTCATACAATCAAATCAAGATGTGCATGTGTAGTTATATGTGAAATGGCTAAATATGGTGGTGTATGTGGTAGGTGGTAATGGTAAGGGTAATGGTAGTGAAAACCTAATTCTACTTTTGCTGCTTTGATACATACCTCTCTTTTGTAGATCTTAGAGAACTCTACAAGACTAAGGAAGACCATGGGCTATCTCTTTTTTTTAATATTGAATACTTTGGACACTTGTCCATTTTTTTCAATACTCTTATTTTGCAAAGCCCATGCCTCTGGTCTGCAATACAATAATGATTGAAGAGATAGTATACAAAAACGTGGAGCTTTATTTTATGGCAAAGGATGATTGGATGGATGAATAAGAGACATATTTTTGGATGTTCACTCCCAGTGTAGGAGTGGAATATTTTTGGGGTGGATAGGACATGGCCTGTTGTTGCGTACTGCCAATGTAGAAGCAACATATTTGAGTGGAGTGTGTGTGATCTTGATTTTAAAAGCATGACAAGTCTCTAAGGTATCAACAAAGCTTGACAGCACTCAATGCAATGCAAGCAGCCTAAAGATGTACATGTTTTCCTAGTCTAACATGTATGGCTGTGGTAGAAATTTCAAGCTCTATCATACATGAAACTCATCATGTAGCATTTAAGATTTTCAGAAAATAAACCTCCTGAACTCTAGTATTGCTAGAAACAAGACAAACAGCAGCTCAGACAAGACTCATCTCATATCCGTCAATTACCTAGACTTAGATCAAGCATTTGCTACCCACAAGTTTTAGGTTCAAAGCAAATCTTCAAGTCTAAACAGTTGCATCCAAAGCTCGGAAGAATTCAAGGTTGAAAACTAGGTACTTGAAAGGAATTACGATAGAGCAACTATTCATCATTTCCATGCAAGAGCTTATAACTTAGAGTTCATTTTAGGCAGGAAAATTTTTGTACACACTCTCTTTCTTTTTATTTTATTCTATACCAATCTAACATATATATAACTAATAAGGGAAAATATTTATTTGGTTTTATGGTTATGCATCTTTTTATTTCTTTTCTTAAGTGATAGCACACTCAAAATAATAGCGTAGAGGGAAAGTAATACTTAGCTAGATATACGAGGGATGATCTCCCCCAAGCTAGATGATTCCGTGGTTACACTTTCCCATGGGTTGACAGCAGCAGAGATGCACCTCCTTGGTGTGGTTGTGACAACCTCTTATCCCTCTGTCACCCTCTTGGTCCATAAAATTCCTGTAGAGCTCAAATGGACAACATAGCTTGTGGAACAGATTAAGCGTTAGTGATAAACCACCTATGCCTAGCTCTCTAGAACCTCTCCTCATTTGCTTATAAGTTTTATTCTTCTAAGCAGAAATTCAACAAGACTTCTTTCTCAATATTTTTTTGTATTTTATACTTTATGATGCAAGATTAATATAACTAGATGAATGCATTTTTATTTTATTTTTATGCCACCACATCAAATAGCCTCTGGGTGTTTATGCCACAAGATATTTACATGGGGCTTCAAGGTTCTATAATGCATATGCAGCGATGAATGATATTTTTTATTTCCTTTTCTAATACAGATATAATAAATTAAATATGCTAATGGAAAATGATTATGCAATATGGGAAAATAAATATGCAATGCTTAAGTAAATATGGATAACAACAGAGTTATCTTTCGGCGAGGATTCAGTGATTTAAGTCCTCCGAACATGACTTCTTACCTTGATGGTTACTCTATTGAGATAGTAATAGTGCCACCCATGTTCTTTTGCTTGTCCGGCAGTTTGAAGTGAAGCATTAATGGTGGAAGCTGGCAGCACCTTGCTTAGTGTGTATGTTATAGGTTCAAAACTTTTACCTCTTAGATCATTTTGCTCGAAGTGTATCCTGCTTACAAAGACAATGTAGAGATCAAGTGCATGGGCTCTGTTGGTGGAAAAACACCAACAGAACCAAATCTATATTCATTCTTCTCTAACTTTGGGCACATTAAACAAGGTAAAGTTGATGTTATGTACTTTGTTCATTCTTAGCATGGGTGGTAGGATGTGGCATAGAAGGATTGTCTATCTATAATATATCACTATACATAATTATGACTATCAAATTCTAGAGACAGGATGTGCAACATTTTAGCTCATTTGGTTAAGACTATGAAATTAGGAGAGTGGTGCTATGAACAAACTTAAAGAACTAGCATGTTAAGTTAATCATGTTGGATCAAGTAAGATTGTACCTCTAACATTTTTTTACTCTTCATTTATGTGCACACTAGAATCAAGGGAAAGCTTTTTTTTAGGGAATGATCCTTTACCTCGAGATGTTACCTTTGTTGTTGGAGCGTGATGGCACTGTAACACCTAGTGAAAGCTTTCCTTGCTTGGCCAGATGTGTTGTTCATGAGTAGTTTGTTGCACTCCTTCCTTTCTCATCCTTTCGACGTGCCCTTTTTCTACTCTTTAATCTTTTTGGCTCCTTGTTACTAATTTCTTTTATTTCTGCAAAAGATTAGTGGACAACACATACCCGAAGGAATATACAGGTGATAACAAGGATAGTGTCGAGGACCTAATACCAGGGTACCCCAGAAGGTGGAACCAATAACCACCGAACGTGAAAAACTTCTGGACGCATAAGGGCGCCGTGTCATCCCTTGTTCAAGTGACAGGAGTTCGGTTCCGCCTCGCCTGACACCTTTGGGACGGGCTCGGTCTCGCCCGAGGGCCGAGGGATAAACTCCGTCTCGCCCAACGCCTTTAGGGCGGGCTCGGTCTCGCCCGAGGGCTGAGGGATGGATTCCGCCTCACCCGATCCCGGAGGGGCGGGGTCAGCCTCACCCGACGCCTTTGTGGGATAACCCTGCCTCGCCCAAAGGCTCTGGGTTAGTCTCCGTCTCGCCCGACGCCTTTAGGGAGGGCTCGGTCTCGCCCGAGGGCTGAGGGATGGATTCCGCCTCGCCCGATCCCGGAGGGGCGGGGTCAGCCTCACCCGACGCCTTTGTGGGATAACCCTGCCTCGCCCAAAGGCTCTGGGTTAGTCTCCGTCTCGCCCGACGCCTTTAGGGAGGGCTCGGTCTCGCCCGAGGGCTGAGGGATGGATTCCGCCTCGCCTGATCCCGGAGGGGCGGGGTTAGTCTCGCCTAAGAGATAGGGATTGGTCTCCGTCTCACCTGACGGCCAAGAACGAGCCTCGCCCAGATCGATATCTATCCCTCATGATGATGGGTACAGGACGAGACAAGACGTTCGGGTCAACCATGGCTCCAAGGACCATACCCTGCGCCCTGGCAGGAAAAGTACTGCCAGGGAACGACAGGACTGGTGCTTTAGACCCTTCCGAGCGCCGCAGAACCCAAAAGGCATTATAGGTGCATGCACCTCGCCCTATAGAGTTGTAGGCGCCGCCTTCAGCTCTGGGACACGGAACCCGACAAAGATATACGACAACCGCTACGCTCCAGGCAGGGATTTGCTATCTCCACGAACGACGGATATTCCGACACCACGCTGTGGACCCGAGGGAGCGGCGCCCGCTTCCCGACCCCTCAGGTCCACCCAGTCAGAAGGCCTTAGCCACGGCGCTACACCGAACCCCGACCCTGCGTTCCTCCAACGAGGACTCATGGGAATCAGAAGGTGCGCGGAGCAAGGCTGGGGGAGGCTCATAAGTCAAAACCACTGTACTACAACCCATACCCTACGTAGGGCAGCATTCTATAACTAGCCTGACATCCTACAGAGACATCGACAACATTGTAAGCACTTATCTTCCTTCGCACTCATCAGAATGAAGGACCTGACCGGGTAGACGTGAGCCACAAGACTAAGTAGAGTACGCGTCCAAGAGCCCTGACCCTTGTAAAGCCAGCCCCTTCATCTATAAAAGGGGATGCACTTCCTCCATCAAGGGGGGACCAAAAAATAAGACCGAACAAGAGAACGCACTCATACACACAGTCAAGCGGCTACGAAGCTCTTGACCACCTTTCAACCCTTCCATCAGAGACTTGGGACCAGTCCCTATCTCGATCGTTTGTACCCCTTACTACAGATCATTCACGGTGCTAATAACACAAGCAACAGCAAACTGGACGTAGGGACGTTCTGCCCGAACCAGTATAAATCTTGTGTCCTTTAGCGCACCATCCGAGCCTAACACGCATTACTATAAATTTACTTGACGGTGCTTGTACGAAACACCGACAGTTGGCGCGCCAGGTAGGGGGCTTGCGCATTCCAAATCAGGCCTCGGATGGCCACCCACGCAATCACCTGGGCCCCGGGCGCACACGTGCGTTTCGGCGACCTAGATTTCATCATCACACTAGGAGGAGAGCTGGCGCTGACTCACTCAGCCGCCCCATCTCCCCCTTCCATCAACCTCAGCCGTCTCAGGCTTGAGGGCCCGTTGGGCAACTCCTAGGGAGTCCTGTCACCCAAGGAGGCCTCTCACAACGCCACCCTGTGTCCGGAAGGGTCCGTATGGAGCGCCCCGACAGTGTTTCCGTTCGGTCTCCGCAACGCTGCGGTGACCGCTGGCCGCCTTCTGGCGCTACGTGTGGTTCAATCACCCACGGACATCGAGTTCGTGGGGGCGATTGAGCGGGATACGGAGACCCTCTACGAGCTCCTCAACGAGGAGCCAGTATCGCTCTCCAGCTCAGATTCCAGTAGGGGGAGCCACCACCCTTCTCGGGAATGCTTCATGACGCAGACCCCCGAGGGTCACGTCGAAAGCGCCTCTAGGGAAGAGGCCACCCCTACAAACAATCCTGACAGCAGATCCGAGGAAGAGATGACAGCCCCATCTCACCTAAGGATGGAGCAGCTAAGGGCTCGTCAGCAAGAGATCGATGAGGCCGGGCAAGGGCTCGCCCGGGAATATGCGGACATCAATCGCGAGATTGAACGCCGCAAAGACGGGGGGCGCGTGCGCGCCACGGCCCGCACCGTACATCAAAGGATCCTCACCGACGATGGGGCCTTTCCTCACTTTGCTCGAGCCAGCCAGAACATTGCCGCAGCAACCGCCTTGCCTCATGGCCTTCTAGAGGCCGCGACGTCCGAAGATCGCCGCGCTCACCGGGAGATTCGCACGTTACTCGAGCGTGCAGCGGCGCAGCAGGCGGAAAGTTCGTTGTCTCGACGACGCGAACCTGACACTAGCCAGCGCGCGCCCTCAGTGTGTCCCACCAAGGACGCATCCGTACACCAAACACCGCCAGCCGGCGGGCAGCCCTCCGTCGTCCCTGTACATCAACGCCTCGGCCATGGCCGCGACGTACACAGCATCATCGACGCTCGGAGACGTGCCCACGGCGACGATGGAGAAGCAGCACGCCGCGGCTATCATCCCCGACGTGGTGGGCGCTACGACAGCAATGAGGACCGAAGCCCGAACCCTGGCCTGCCAGGCCCTCAGGCCTTCGCCCGACACATCCTCAACGCTGCGTTCCCCCTAAGGTATCGACCGCCTACCAACATCCCTAAATATTCTGGCGAAACAAATCCCGAGCTTTGGCTCGAAGACTATCGGCTTGCATGTCAGGCGGGTGGTGCGAGTGATGACAACTTCATTATTCGCAATCTCCCGTTGTTCTTGGCCGACTCGGCGCGAGCATGGCTGGAGCACCTACCGTCCAATGCTATTCAGAGTTGGGCGGATCTGACGGAGATCTTTGTGGGTAACTTCCAGGGCACGTACAAACGCCCTGGAAACCCATGGGACCTCAAAAACTGCCGCCAGAAGGCCGATGAAACCCTTCGCGGGTACATTCGGCGCTTCTCTCGACAGGGGCAACGTACCAGCGCTGTATGCTTAATTGCTTCGGAGACCTCATCGGGCGAACCGTTGAGGCCTATGTCGACGACATCGTAGTCAAATCCAAGCGAGCTGACCACCTTGTCGCCGACCTTGAACGAACCTTTGCGAAACTCTGGGCAAACGGCATCAAACTCAATCCCGAAAAATGTGTTTTCGGGGTCCCAAGGGGCATGCTGCTTGGCTTCATCGTGTCCGAGCGTGGCATCGAAGCTAACCCAGAGAAAATATCAGCCATCACAAGGATGGGCCCGATCCAAAACATAAAGGGGGTTCAGCGGATCACAGGGTGCCTTGCCACCCTCAGTTGATTCATTTCACGCCTCGGCGAACGAGGGCTCCCCCTTTATCGACTCCTGAAGAAAACTGACCGCTTCGAGTGGACAGCCGAGGCTCAGAAGGTGCTTGACATGGTTAAATGATTTTTAACTAAGCCGCCGGTCCTAGTTCCTCCATGCGACGGAGAATCTCTCCTACTATATATATCGGCCACCACCCAGGTGGTTAGCTCTGCCTTAATAGTAGAGCGAGAGGAAGAGGGGCACGCCTTCAAGGTGCAGCGCCCGGTATATTTCATCAGCAAGGTGTTATCCGACTCCAAAACCCGCTACTCCCAGATCCAGAAACTCCTCTACACCGTCCTCATCACCAAAAGGAAGCTACGCCACTACTTCGAGTCACACCCCATGACAGTGGTGACGTCGTTCCCCCTCAGCGAGGTCGTTCGTAGCCATGACGCTACGGGAAGAACCGCAAAGTGGGCACTCGAGCTGATGGATCAGGGCATTTCTTATGTCCCCCGAACAACGATCAAATCTTAGGCACTAGCTGACTTCATCGCGGAGTGGACCGAGGTCCAGATGCCACCAGTAGCCGCCGATCAAGAGTACTGGATAATGTACTTCGACGGATCGCTGATGAAAAAGGGCGCCGGAGCAGGACTAGTCTTTGTATCCCCCCTCGGGGTCCACATGAGGTACATGGTTCGGCTTCATTTCCCCTCATCAAACAATACTACAGAATACGAAGCACTCATCAATGGCCTACGAATTGCCATCGAGCTGGGCATCTGATGCCTCGACGTCAGGGGCGACTCTCAGCTGGTCGTCAACCAGGTCATGAAAGAGTCATGCTGCCACGACACTAAGATGGAGGCATACTGTCAAGAGGTCCGACGTCTAGAGGACAAATTCGACGGCCTCAAACTCAATCACATCCCCAGGCGCCTCAACGAAGCGGCCGATACGCTCGCAAAAGCAGCATCCAGCCGAGAGCCAGTCCCAACAGGCGTCTTTGCCAGTGATCAACACAAACCCTCGGTACGCTACGCGGGGTCAGAACAGGCCGACGAGGGCCCTTCTAGTCCGACCCCCGAGGCCGATCCACCAACTGCTCCGCCCGACCCCGAGGTCATGGAGCTTGAAGAGGACCCAGCAGTGGAGTCCGATCCTCCCAATGACTGGAGAACGCTTTACCTCAACTATCTCCTCCACGACGTACTACCGACCGACAAGACGGAAGCCCAACGGCTCGCACGATGTGCCAAATCCTTCGTTCTTGTAGAGGGCGAACTCTACAAACGAAGTCACATCAGAATTCTGCAACTCTGTATCCCTGGCGAACAGGGAAAACTTCTGCTGAGTGACATCCACGGTGGAGCATGCGGTCATCATGCCACACCAAGAACCTTGGTTGGGAATGCATTCCGACAAGGTTTCTACTGGCCCACCGCAGTAGCCGATGCCGAGCGAATTGTACGCACCTGTGAAGGGTGCCAATACTATGCTCGGCAAACACACCTCCCGGCCCAGGCTCTCCATATGATCCCCATCACGTGGCCCTTCACAGTCTGGGGGCTCGACCTGGTTGGGCCACTTAAAAAGGCGCCCGGAGGCTTTACCCACCTGCTTGTCACCATAGACAAGTTTACAAAATGGATTGAAGCTCGACCAATATCCACAATCAAATCCGAGCAAGCTGTGTTGTTCTTTCTCGACATCATCCATCGCTTTGGAGTACCGAACTCCATCATCACAGACAACGGCACGCAGTTCACCGGTAGGAAATTCGTCCGCTTCTGTGATGAACAACACATCCGAATCAATTGGGCAGCCGTCGCGCACCCCCGGACGAACGGGCAGGTCGAGCGCGCAAACAGCATGCTTCTTCAAGGCCTCAAACCCAGAATTTTCAACCGATTGAACAAGTTCGGCGCGCGTTGGCTCACTGAGCTCCCGGCTGTACTCTGGAGCCTAAGGATAACTCCTAGCCGGGCCACCGGCTACACACCTTTCTTCATGGTCTACGGTTCCGAGGCCGTTCTCCCGACGGACCTCGACTATAGAGCACCAAGAATCAGAGCATATGACGAACAGGGAGCCGAGGCATCTCACCAAGACGCCATGGACCAGCTGGATGAAGCCCATGACATCGCCCTCCTCCGTTCAGCAAAGTACCAGCAAGCGTTGCGACGGTACCACAGCCGACGGGTGCGGGGTCGAGCCTTCAACATTGGAGACCTTGTCCTCCGTCTTGTGCAGAGCAACAAGGATCACCACAAACTCTCCCCGCCCTGGGAAGGGCCCTATGTCGTCACGGAAATACTTCACCTAGGCGCCTACCGGTTGAAAACCATCAAAGGCGAGCTCTACCACAAGTGCTACTGCGGTCGCCGCGCCACGCTCTCCATCGGTGACGCCCGGGGCGTGTACACGGGCCAGCTCGTCTACTGCGGTCGCCGTGCCACGCTCTCCATCGGCGACATCCCGATATCCCGCTGCTTCGCTGGATCCTCGAAGGCACCACCATCTACGACGCCTCCGCCGGAGCGTCCGGGGACTACGCCATCATCGTCAGCCGCAACCTCGACAGTGACGCCTCCGCCGGAGCGTTTGGGGACTACACCATCATCCCCAGCCATAACCCTGACAACGGCGTATGAGCAAGAAACGCCTCCTGCCAAAGGAGGAGCACAGCGGACGACGGCGCAGTCGATGACGTACGACGCCCACCGGCGCCTCTTCTCCTTCGACAACAGCGACTCCTCAACAAGGGCAGCACGCACCATCTCATCTACGTTGGATAGCCTCTGGCTCGACATCACACACCAGACTCGCGAGCAAATTTGTGAGTTTTCTCTCTCTCTAGCATTACTCTTCCTCACTCAGGAAGTGCCGCGACGCACGGATGCATTCGGCGGAAAGGAAGAAGAAGGAGAGATAGCGGCTCGGAGGTAGAAGACGAGGTGGGATGAGAACTCCTCGCCCCCTCCCTATTTAAAGAGGAGACGCGGTAGCTAAGGAAAGGCGAAAGGTTGGACGAAAAACCCTCTCCCTTCCCCTCTTTAAATACGGAATCAATGCTGATTGATATCTGAGGGGACGCGCCGGAACTGACGGGACAAACCCCGGTCGGCGAGGCGTCCCTCTTTGGTCAAACTGAACACTGCCTGGGTATGGCCCACTACTGACCCGCTCCGGACGCGGCGATTAAGGCACCCACATAGGCAGACAACTTTTTGCCTCCCCATGCAGGACCACGGACGACCCAACGACAGGACCTTTCGGATCTCCTGGGCCGGCCGTTCGGCCCAGAAGACACGACGGACGAACGTCCAAAGAAAGATAAGCATCTCAGCTTTCTTACTTTATGCATTAAAATTAATTCACGAGCTTCCGACCCCGTCAAACGGTAGGGACACGAACATCACTCGGGGGATGCCGAGGATGTCAACCAGTCTAGACATCCCCCTCACCCGACCCCTCCATACGCTTGAAACTAAGGGCGCGACATACAGGCACAAAGCTTTGAGTAAAACTGGACGAACTAGCAAACCCTACGCCCCGATAGCTACGGTGTTTCTGTTCACCAGAAAAATCATACTCAACGCCCCCCGCGTCTCTAGTTTCGACGTCTGCCTTCTCAAAGAAGGGATCGGAGGGGTCCGCCTACAGAATCTCCCCCAAAGGAGAAGCTGTCAGGTTGCCCAAGTTAATCGAACGGCTCGGATCGTCACCGAGACACGAAAACAAAGAATAGCAATTCTTATGCAGGTTATTCCAACCTCGTCACAAACGTCAGGGCCCGAACCCATCTGGTAGGAGCTTTTCCGCCACTCATACCACCAAGGTAACATTACCGACCCCGCCTTTATTTCGATTAAATTTTGCATTCAAAACATTACATAAGCAAAACATTGCATCCCAACGATTCGTGTCGCACCACGAAACGACTGTCGCCTTATTCGATATAGGCGACCACAAGCCGAGGTTCGAAGGTCGGCCCGCGAAGGGCTCGAGGCCGCCTCACGCCGAACAGAGCCAGGGAGAGATTACCGAGACAAGCCCCAGCGGCCCTGCCTGACCCCGCTCAGAAGCGAACAGGGACGTCTCGACCTTCTCTCGTTCGATTCTAACCCTGAGCCAAACCCACAGAATCTCCATCGAGGAGAGGCCATTGGGCCCCCTGAGCTTATCGAACGACTCAGGCATCTACCGGGAGGCGGGTTAAGAAGTTGTGGAGTGCCACCAGAGGGCTCTGCCGACCCCATCAGCAAATGATGGACCCGGATTCCACACGAACGTACCCGTTAGTGAGCTCATTGAGCGTGACACTCGAGCCATCGAGGCAAGTGTCGTTCACTCAGCCCCTCCGATTGCGAAAACCGAGGATGGGGTAACACGCAAATAACGACCGACCCCTATTAGACCCTAACAAGGTTCGGGGGCTTGAGCCAAACAATACAGGGACACAGGTTCGAAGGCCCCACCTTGCCGAGCCCATAGAGTCCCCAGTTGGGGATTTCTGTTGGAAGATAGGGCGGGGAATATTGCGATGACATCCATGGACTTCGTCAAACCTATCACCAAAACCACAGTTCCGATCTCCAGTTACCCCCGACCCTAGCAAATGCAGGGGGTCAGACCTTACTCGGGGGCTGGTTAAGGTACGGCTACCTCCTTTCTTTCTTTCGGAACAGTCTCCTCGCATTATAACCAGCGGTATAATTTAGGGGAACAGATTGGTAAGATCGTAAAAAATTCAAACAAAACAAAATTATGACGCAAAATCACGAAAAGCGTCCAGACTCAAAAAATACTGACACTTGTCCATATATTACATATAAGTTGTTCTCAAAATCGTTCGACTAATTACTCCCGCGGAGGGAGAACCATCTCTTTCAGATTGTCTGCCAGGTTCTTCGCAAGGGGAGCGACCATCTTCTCCATTTCCTCCAGCTCTTCATCCTCGTAGGTGGACGGAAAGCCTTCGCTCATCACCTTCAGGTTTATTTCCTTCTCGTAATGGGCGTGGGCGACGGTGAAGGCCTGAGTAATCCCGGCGTGAAAGGCACTCTCCTCAAGTTGGCCCACCCGAGCCATGATACCTGCGACACGAGCCGCGAGCGGGCTGGTCTCCACCGGCTCTGTCACATTCAGGGCGTTAAGGACCACCCCGACCGCAGCTTGTAGAAGATCGTGCTCATCGCTCTCAACCTGAAGGGCCCTTCGCGTATAGGCAGCCTCTTTTTCCAGCTTGATGGAGACGTTCTCAGCACTCAACCTTCCTTTCACTGCGTCACCAAGCTTCGCCCGGAGAGAGCGGACCACCTCGACGTCCTCGTCCACCTTCTGCTGGAGGGCTGCGGCCCTACTCTCGGCCTTCCGCCGGAGGTCTCGCTCCATCTCCAGCTCCTTCAGGACTTCGCCGGCCTTCTCATTGGCCGCGGCATTCCTCTGCAGCAGCTCGTCTTGCTCCTTTTGGAGCCTAACAATCTCCTCCCCGTCCAGCTTGGACCTCGCCGACAAATCCTCAAACATCCCATGGGCCTCCTCCATGTCCTGACGCGCCTAGGCCTCCCGCTCCTGGGCGGTAGCCAGCTGGGCGGCCATGTCTGCTCACAGCCGGGCCTCCTCAGAGAGGCGATCCCACTCCACCTTCTGCTCGCGGAGGAATTGGGATTTATTCTGGCTATGAGCAACAAGAACCTGAAGAGGAAGAAGACTGGTATCAGAAATGCGAAAACACAAAAACATACGAAGAAAGAAGAAAGCCTAGAAAATACCTGAGTGGTAGGGATAACGATCTCACGGAGGGCTCCTCTGGCCTGGTCCAGGGCGTTCAGCATGGTCGAGATCCCGATGTCAAGACCCTCCCGCTCCATGCTCTCGGAATGATCATCGAGCGAGAAAAGAGCCGACGTCGGATCCTGAGCGGCCATCCACTGGAGCGGCGGCTCCCCCCACGCAGGGGAGCGGCTTCCTCCCGACAAAGGGGCCAATGGCGGCTCCCTCCTGACCCTGTGCGGCACCACCGCCGCACTCGAGGACCCTCCGGCTGGACCCTCCTTCATCTGGGCTGCTTCGAGCGCCACGGGTGGATCCACCTGGGCCCCTGGTGGCGCAGATTGCACTACACCCTCGGGCGCCACCACGACCGCGCCCGGCTGATCCTGGCTTGGCGCGGTCACAACCACCTCCACCGGTGGTATGCGGCCCTCAGCCGGCTGTTCCACGTCCGCCACGGAGGAGGCCGCTCGCTCAGTAACCTCCGCGGGCGTGGGAGCCACCATGGGTGCCGTCGGGTCGGCCAACACGGCCCCAACGTCGGCACCACTCCTGCCCGAAATAGGGGTGACTCTAGGCAACGCCGTCTGTCCCGCTTGAAGGGCGAGACTCTTCTTGGGCACCAGCCCCAGGGGGTGACCCGTCTGCAAGAACCTGCACAAAGGTAATAACCATTAAGTCAAAATAAAAATGGAAAAAGGATGAAAACAGAGGAATCAACAGCTTACGTTGACGTCCTCGGCCGGCGGAAGCATTTTGGGGATGGATCCCTAGATCCCTGCCCTGACTCATCTGGGCGGGACCGTTTCATACCTGCCCCCTACTCCGGGGTAGGGGGTTCATCTCGTCGGGCGCGGCACCGGAGTCGCTCCCCTCCATCGTCTCGTCGGGCGTGGCACCGGAGCTGTCCCCCTCCATCGTCTCACGGGGTGCAGCACCAGAGCTGCTCCCCTCCATCGTCGCCTCGGGGATGGCGGCGATAGGCCCACCCTCCCCCATCCATCGGTCCTCGGCCGGCACGCCATGCAAAGCGGCGGACTCGCCAGCCTCCACTGACCTCATCAATCTACTTCCCTCCGCGTGGAAAGGGAAGGACCCCTGCACGGATGGGTGGCCACTCGTCAGCGTGTCCTCGTCCTCCAGGACGCCCCAATCCACGCCGACGGCTACCTCGTCGTCGTCATCATCATCATCGTCATCGTCGTCGTCCTCACTGCTCACGTCCTCTCCCCGATCCCGTGCCTCCTGCTTCAGTCGTTTCGCCTTCTTCATCTCTTCCCTTGCTTTCTTGTCCCGCTCGGCCGCGAGTCGATTCGCTGCCGCCACGACCTTGTCCTTTGGCAGTGGAACCGGGCTGTCCTTAAAGACCAGCACCCTCGACTGGTCCCAACGTCATAAAGCAAGTGTTAAAAAAACTAGAGATCCAGGAAAAAAGAAAAGAGCATGGGAGAGGAGGGCTTACGAATTCAAAGAACCCAGGCTCCGGCCGCATTGGGGGGTGTCCGGGCACCGGATACACAATGTCGAGGACTCTGCCCGTAGAATCCTTCGTCGGCTCCGTCGCCTCCTTGATGCGCTGCGCCACTTCCGAGTAAGGGAGCGCCTCGTCAACAAGCACCATCCCCTCGAACGATATCCTGGGCATCATCCGATGCAAGTGAAGCACACGCGCCATCAGGGGCGCCACCCTCCTAGCATGGTAGGCACCGATGATCCCTGTCCCCTTTACACCCCGGCCCTTCAGGGCTTGGAGGGCGGAAAGAAGGTCGGTGATGTGTTTCTTGTCTTTGGACTGGACGCCCCAGCCCCACGACTCCGGAACATCCACAATAAGACGCCCAGTATACTTTGGTAGGGTGGCACTCGCATCATCCCTAACATAAAACCACTGCGAGTGCCATCCCTTGTTGGATGTCGCCAGACGCATGTATGGGTAACCCTTCGACCGGGTATGGCGCAGATGAATACTGGCACATCCCATCGGCGCATTCACATCCTTCCCCCCCAATCTTCCTCTTTGACAGACTAATATTAAAGAAATACCACCACAGATCAAAATGGGGATCGATCCCCAGGAAACCCTCGCACAGGGCAACAAACGCTGCCATATGCTGAATCCCATTGGGAGTTAGATGCTGCAGCTCTACCTCATAGTAATCCAACAGCCCCCGAAGGAATCTATGTGCGGGTACCCCGAATCCCCGCTCATGGAAGATGGCAAAAGAGACGACATACCCTTCAGGCGGCACCGGCTCACCCTCGTCGCCAGGTAGCAACCACTCCTGGATGGCGGACAGTGGGCGGAGAAGGCCACAGCGGACGAGGCCCTCCAGACGCCGGGAGGTGATGCTTGATCTGCCCCACAACTCCATTAAAGCAATAGGGGGGAAGGGCAGGCGCGAGCTTGACGGCGGCTGGAACACGAACATAGGCTGGTCGATGGTGGCGATGCGGGCGCGAGAGGCTAGGACGATTGGCGACGGATGTTTCAGAACGCAAAGGTAGGGGAGCGAAATACGGAACCTTGGGGGTGAACCCCGTGGTTTTATAGGGGGCGATGGACGCGAGAAGGGCAACCGTCCGCCTCGATCTCCGGGCCTGCCACGCGCGCTACCGCGTCACGTCGTGGGACACGCGCCCGCAGTCCCTATCCTCTCACCCCAAAAATCTCGGCGGATGGTTCGCCTTCCCCAAACGAATCTGGACTCTCTACCCACCGGGGAAACGCAAGCCACAAAGGCCTTTTCTTTTCTCTTTGGCCCACCTAGGGCCCAGAAGCTCGCCGGCCGGCCCAACTAAGGAAGGATCCAAGAACGATCCGAAATCAAGGGCAGAAGCACCAGTTAGGTCAGCCCTGAATCAGTTCCCAGTGAACGGGATGCCACAACCCACTCGGAAAGACATCCAATTGATAAAAAACTAAGTCCTTCAGCCTTACCCGCGAAGGGGCCGATACAACCCCCCAGGCGACTCTACTCGAATCACCCGGGGGCTCGGGGGCTACACCCATCGGGTGCGCTCGCGCGCACCCTCCAGCAAAGTAACTTCGACGAAGTCAAAAACACCCTCCAGGCGGTTCTACTCGAATCACTTAGAGGCTTGGGGGCTACTGTCGGGGACCTAATACCAGGGTACCCCAAAAGGTGGAACCAATAACCACCGAATGTGAAAAACTTCTGGACGCATAAGGGCGCCGTGTCATCCCTTGTTCAAATGACAGGAGTTCGGTTCCGCCTCGCCTGACACCTTTGGGATGGGCTCGGTCTTGCCCGAGGGCCGAGGGATAAACTCTGTCTCGCCCAACGCCTTTAGGGCGGGCTCGGTCTCGCCCGAGGGCTGAGGGATGGATTCCGCCTCGACCGATCCCGGAGGGGCGGGGTCAGCCTCACCCGACGCCTTTGTGGGATAACCCTGCCTCGCCCAAAGGCTCTGGGTTAGTCTCCGTCTCGCCCGACGCCTTTAGGGAGGGCTCGGTCTCGCCCGAGGGCTGAGGGATGGATTCCGCCTCGCCCGATCCCGGAGGGGCGGGGTTAGCCTCACCCGACGCCTTTGTGGGATAACCCTGCCTCACCCAAAGGCTCTGGGTTAGTCTCCGTCTCGCCCGACGCCTTTAGGGAGGGCTCGGTCTCGCCCGAGGGCTGAGGGATGGATTCCGCCTCGCCCGATCCCGGAGGGGCGGGGTTAGTCTCGCCCAAGAGATAGGGATTGGTCTCCGTCTCACCTAACGGCCAAGAACGAGCCTCGCCCTGATCGATATCTATCCCTCATGATGATGGGTACAGGACGAGACAAGACGTTCGGGTCAACCATGGCTCCAAGGACCATACCCTGCGCCCTGGCAGGAAAAGTACTGCCAGGGAACGACAGGACTGGTCCTTTAGACCCTTCCGGGCGCCGCAGAACCCAAAAGGCATTACAGGTGCGTGCACCTCGCCCTGTAGAGTTGTAGGCGCCGCCTTCAGCTCTGGGACACGGAACCCGACGAAGATATACGACAACCGCTATGCTCCAGGCAGGGATTTGCTATCTCCACGAACGACGGATATTCCGACACCACGCTGTGGACCCGAGGGAGCGGCGCCCGCTTCCCGACCCCTTAGGTCCACCCAGTCAGAAGGCCTTAGCCACGGCGCTACACCGGACCCCGACCCCGCGTTCCTCCAACGAGGACTCATGGGAATCAGAAGGCGTGCGGAGCAAGGCTGGGGGAGGCTCATAAGTCAAAACCACTGTACTACAGCCCATACCCTGCGTAGGGCAGCATTCTGTAACTAGCCTGACATCCTACAGAGACATCGACAACATTGTAAGCACTTATCTTCCTTCGCACTCATCAAAATGAAGGACCTGACCGGGTAGACGTGAGCCACAAGACTAAGTAGAGTACGCGTCCTAGAGCCCTGACCCTTGTAAAGCCAGCCCCTTCATCTATAAAAGGGGATGCACTTCCTCCATCAAGGGGGACCGAAAAATAAGACCGAACAAGAGAACGCACTCATACACACAGTCAAGCGGCTACAAAGCTCTTGACCACCTTTCAACCCTTCCATCAGAGACTTGGGACCAGTCCCTCTCTCGATCGTTTGTACCCCTTACTATGGACCGTTCACGGTGCTAATAACACAAGCAGCAGCAAACTGGACGTAGGGACGTTCCGCCCGAACCAGTATAAATCTTGTGTCCTTTAGCGCACCATCCGAGCCTAACGCGCATTACTATAAATTTACTTGCCGGTGCTTGTACGAAACACCGACAGATAGTATTGTCATAGAGCTAAAGGCCATATTCTATGCTACAAAAAGATTGTTTTAACATTTTAATAGACATTTCTTCCATATTTTAATACACACCTTTACTTCTTCTCTAAAGGATTGATTTTATTTTACATCTTAATTTTAATTTTTGTGCATAGAAGTTGTAAACTCATTCAAACTTATAGAGACAAAGTAATAGTGAGTAGAAAGATTGCAAACCAATGTTCTTGAGTGAGAAGAGCATGAGTGGAGGAAGAACATGGTCTGATCATCTTTGTTCCATAAAGCTCTTCTCTCCTTAATGAATGGGCTGTGTCTCCCTTCTGCAAGGTTGTTGAAGTTCATGTGTCTTGCTTCATCTCCAGTATGAGTTTATCTCATGACTTTCCCAAATTGAATTTGAGAGTCTATCTACAGGGGTTTGTCAAAAAATATACGAATATCTACTATAGTATACTATAAGCTCAAAAATCAACCTAGACACCATGTCTAATTTGATTTAGGAAGGTATTTTAACCTAAGCACCATGCTTAATTTAAAAACCTTTAGAAGTAAAATCAGCACACCTTTTGGTTCAAGAATCAAACTAGACACCTTGTCTACTTTAATTTAGGAAAACAGTTTAAACTAAGCACCATGCCTAATTTAAAAGGTGTATGAGAATACTTCTGTTGACACAAAAAAAATGTGCTCCTATGCCAACACACTTGGGAGGCCTGCAGGATCGTGTGAAGGAGACTTCGTGATTCCCTAAGCCTCAAACAAGCCGGATCTGATGAGAATGAACTAAGGCGTGCCAGCCAATTTGACCCTGAAATTGACAAGGAGAAGAAGATGTCAAATACTGGAACCCGCCGGTTTTGTTGCCAGACAGTTCCAAAATATATGGCTCTAAAATAGCCTTTTGATCGAAGGAAATTGACTAGAGAGTCAACTCCTAGCATTATAAAGCATATAAAGAAGATAGTAAGCTTAGAACGGCAATTCAAGATATGCAATAGATAGAACAAACAGTTAGCCGATCTAACTTAGTCGATACGGGTATAAAATCCTACCTGCATAGCAATAATCAATTTAAAATCGATAGATCGACTAAACATGCTGAGTTATGTGATTACTGGTGGTGGGTGTTTCCATGCAGCCTGTAGCAGCAACAAACCAAACAAAGAAGCCTACTCGCTGGTGGTGGGTGTTTCCATGCAGCCTATAGCAGTGAATCGACTAAATTGCGTCCAACATATTCAATAGATTTATTGACTCTAAACTGATACATGCGTACACGTCATGGGTGAAAGTATAACTGGATTGGCTATTTAGCCGATACAGGGTCCATGAAGCACAAACGAGACTATTTGTCTAATCATAAATAGATCTAAGATTAAAGCAAACCTGGTCTAGCATTCCTGACAGTGGGGTCCGAAGATACAGCCGATAACAAGCTTACTAAATCAAGTCTATTTTAACCTCAGATTAATCTATAATTGTACAAACAGCTCGAATGCACAACATGTAACAATCAAGATCGTTAGATTTGCCGATACAAGCCTAAATCGACTGTTTTGATAAAGATAGATGTAGAAACACTCAAATCAGTAGATTTTAATGATGTTCAAAGCTAGCAATCTGTCAATCTTGATTGGGCAAAGATATTGTTGTAATAAATAAATTAATTTAAATAAACAATATCGATAACTTAATGAATCTACTAGATCGCCAATCTAATAGAGCCGATAACTAGCTTAGATTGATTACTTGCAAGAGATTGAAGCAATGCAACCTTACAAATAAGATCTAAACCGATAACTAGCTTATATCAAGCTTGCAAGAGGTTGGACCCAACCGATGCAGCCGTACAAACAAGATATAAACCGTGGCAATACTTACAAGCAAACCGGAGGTCGGACCCAACCGATGCAGCCCTGCTTGTTTGAAGATCTCGCCAGAATCTACTCTACTCCTACTCCTAAGGGTTTGGCCGGAGCCGAAAAGGGTTTGTTGTATTGATTGATTGTATATATCCTTACAATAGTCGGGGCTTTATTATTTATAGCCCGAGACGAGTCCTAATTAACTACGACATGATTACATAATAGGAAAAAAGATAACTTGGACTCCAATCTTTCCCTTCTAATGGAGTCCGACACATTCTTTGGTCTCTCCAATTTTGATACGAGTCGATCTTGCTGACGTAATCCTATTTGGTTGATCCTTTTCATATTGGCAACGGATCAGGTGGAAACCAAGCTTATGTGCAAACTTTGGAAACCACCAATCTGGACCGCTGGATCTGCATCCGATGGCTTCAGATAGAGGTGGGCGCGTTTTGCAATTAAACGCCCGCAATTAGCACACTAGTTGCGTTGTTTTGCGAAAACCCCCCAGCGCAAACAGGAGCCTGGTCCGTCGTTCCGGCTGGCAGCGCGTCGATTCGCGCAAGAGCCGCGGATCGCGCGTCCTTCCATCTGGCCGCCGCCGGCGCATCCAGGTCCTTCGGTCGCAGGCGAGATCCTGCCGCGTGAGCGGCCCGCCCTCCGCCTCGCCTTTCTCTGCCGCCGCCCTTCCATGCGCGGCTGGCCGCACCCGTCGCCCTGCCGAGCCGGATCGACACCGTTGCCGGCCCGCCGAGCTGCGGCTCTCAGCCGTCGCACCTCACCACCGCGGCCGCGGCCTCGCCCAGCTGCCTCGACGTCGTTGTCGGGCCGCTGAACTGCGCCTCTCGCCGTCGCAGCTCACCCCCGCGGCTGCGTCTCCGCCCAGCTGGCTCGACATGTTAGTTCTGAAGCCAATGAGAAAAGGCACTGAAGAACATAGCAGTATGTTGCTAGTTTGCTACTGTCTGTTGTAGCCGGGTACTGAAGACAATGAGAAAAGGCACTGAAGAACATAGCAGTAGTGAAGCCAAGCATCAGCACGGACATCTAGATGCTACTGTCTTTTGTAGTAGGAATTATTGGAAACCAAATAGTGGTTCTTCTGAAGTTTGTCAAGCTATTTTTTATGCGATGTGTATGCTGTTCAGTTAGGATGCATTGTGAAATGCAGTTCAGTTTAGTTTGATGCAAGAACTTGATTCCAGTTCAGTGGAGTCACAGAATTGAAAATAAACTATTATATTGTGCATATACATTGTGAACTATGGCTTCGGCCAGATGATCAAACTGAAGGTAGAGTCGAACTGGAATAAAAAAAAGGAGCAAATTGACATCTCAAATTTGACAAGCAAGTACATTGCAGTTAACTAAAAGTGTTTTCAAGAAGCATTCCATGGCTGGCGCCGCACAATAGTACATTGTTCAATTGAAATATCAGCCAACAACATTGTTTGGGCAATTGCGTGCATCATGATCCCCTTGTTGCTTACATTTTCGACACGTCCGATTACCTTTACCCTTACTTCCAACTTTCTTCTCCTTCGTCTCCTTGCTCTTCTTAATTCTTTTGGATCTCCCTCTCGAGTTGACATCATTTGGTGGATGTATATCGACCTCTTTTAGAATTTTACTACCAAGGAAAGATTCATATTCATCCTGTTTTTCAACTCTCAAAGCAGGTGTGATCTTTTGGAGAGGCTCGACTAGGTTGGATAAACTAGAATATAAAAAGTCCATCCCTTCTTCGGAGTTCTTGGCCATTTGAATAAGATCTTCAAACTTGTTGCGTGAATCTGAAATCTTTTTCCGCAAGGCCACCTCCATAGGATCTTTAGGCTTTTCATCTAGTAGGTTACCTTCCTCACCAAAGAATAGTTCCCTGTAAAATTAAATATCTGATCAAGACTATTGTACAAAACAGAAAATATAGGTAAACAGAGAAGGAGAAAACATAAAGTACACACCTTTTACATCTTTTCTCCCATCGCGTCATAATATATAACGATGGTATCTCACTTTGCTTCTCAGCTCTAAGCACTTGTATGATATGACAACATGGGATGCCATAAGACTCATATAATTTATAGGAACACCTACCAAACATGTTTGACTTGTTCATTTGAACAACTCGGTCTTTTCCAGTTTGGCTGCTGAGGGTGAAACATTTTAGATCTTCACTCTCTGAAATACCTTGAATAATGCAATGGTCTCTTGCAGCTAAGATTTGTTCCTGAAATTTAGTGAAAACGTCATGTGTATATATCACACTACATTGCTTCTCTATGGCCCATGGTGTCATCAATTTAGGAGTGGTGTGTAGACTTGCATTGTCGGCTTTCAACTCCTCTTGGTGCTGGCACTCCAAAGCTGTGTCAAACCTTAGCCAGAACTCAACAAAGGTCAACTTCCTACGAATGAAACGGTTGAAAAAAGAATTTGCACTCTCCGATCGTGATGTAGTCCTAAGCATTCCTGCTAGAGGTATGTCCAAAAAATATACCAGAATCCATGACTCGCGAATGGCAAACCTAGTGGAAAACCAATCATTTCCCATGAGTTCATAATCTGTTATGATAGAATTCCATTGTGACACAAAATCATCTGAATTCTCGGTTCCCCAAACACACTTGTTTAGTCTTTCCCAAAACTTTTCATCTTTTCTTATAGAGGGCTCGACCTTCTCAGGCACCTTATCCATGATATGCCACATGCAAAATCTATGAGTTGTATCCGGTAGAATTTGAACAATAGCAGCCTTCATGCTCGCATCTTCATCATTTGTGATTAGATGAGGTGCTACTCCACCCATAGCCTTAAGAAAGGTGTTAAACAACCATACATATGACTCGATCTTTTCATCTGCTAAGAATGCTGCCCCAAGGAAAACACTTTGCAAGTGATGATTGACACCAGTGAATGGCACAAATTTCATGTTATACTGGTTGGTGGTATATGTTGCATCTACCGAAACCACATCACCGAAAACACTATAGTTTTTCCTGCATAAAGCATTCGCCCAAAATACACGAACAAGTCGTCCTTGTTCATCCACCATAAACTCGTAAAAGAAGGCTGGATTTACTTCCTTCTTTCGCTCAAGTTGTGCCATAAACATTTGTGCATCTGCATCCTTAATTTTGGTTCTGAGATCACGGTAATAGTTTTTCAAATCCATTAGTGTGCACCCAACATTCTGAAACCCACCCTCACTGACATAGAGAAGTCGATATGCCTGTGAGGTGCCAATGCTAGCCTTATGACAATTGAACAAAGCACTCTTTGCCCTCTCACTGATATTACGGTTGGATCTTAGCAAATGCCTCTTATCTGGCGACACAAAACCATGACTGTGTTTCTCAACCATTGAAGATATTCGATACTTCTTGTCGCTGCCAAGCTTCACGACAATATGTGCCTCACAACCACATCTGGTTTCCATGATATTATGTGACTTTCTTTTCTTCCCAGAATCATCACTAACATTTGTTACGTTCTCCTTTCTATACCCTTCCCTTGAACAACAATACCTCTTGAATAATATTTCGTCATTTTGCTTCTTGTGCTGACCAACACGAACAGAGAAACCAGCTTCATGTGCATATGACTTGTAGAAATCCTCCACATCGGTGAGTGTATCAAAGATCATTCCAATCCTTGGCTTCAAATTTTCTTTGGAACTTGACCGTGGTGTGCTAGGATGTTCCAGTTCATCTGCAGAAACGGGATCACTTGCTCCAACGGCATCAGCGACATGATCCATGGCGGCAGCCTCGATGGAGATGGGATCTTCGACGATGACAGCATCAACGGCGACGACAACATCAGCGGGAACGTCACGCGCGCCGGACTCCATGGCAGCGGCGGCGCAGACTCACGGCCTCTTGACGTGCCCTCGCCTACAGACTGATCTGTTACAAATTGGTTACAAGCATCTCGCTATCGAAACAACCATGAACGAATCCATGGTACACTCACGTACCAACAGGAGGACTGGACTCATGTAGCAACGAACTCCACGGTCGACTCCAAATCGCAACCGTCTCGATCCACGCAGGGGTCAGCTTGTGGAGGCCGATCGCTTGCCGACGAGCGCGACGGCGTCCCCGGCGTGCCCGGCTCCCGGCAGCCAGACGGAAGAACCTCTTGCCGATCGCTTGCTGACGCAGGGGTTAGCTCATCGAAGGACCTGGATGCGCCGGCGGCGGCCAGATGGAAGGACGCGCGATCCGCGGCTCTTGCGCGAATCGACGTGCTGCCAGCCGGAACGACGGGCCAAGCTCCTGTTTGCGCTGGGGGGTTTTCGCAAAACAACGCAACTAGTGTGCTAATTGCGGGCGTTTAATTGCAAAACGCGCCCACCTCTATCTGAAGCCATCGGATGCAGATCCAGCGGTCCAGATTGATGGTTTCCAAAGTTTGCACATAAGCTTGGTTTCCACCTGATCCGTTGCCATATATATATATATATATATATATATATATATATATATATAGAACTACTATCCTGTAGCTGGCTACAGAATAACTTATTCTGTAGCCACTTTGAGTTATGATAATTACTATGTTAATTTACGAGATTATAGTAACTCCTTACTAAGTGGTTTAATATAATGTTATGGTAAATATCCCCATGTGTTATAGTAACCCAACTATCGTAAATATGTATATATATATATAATATGGTAAATTAGTATATAAAATTATAGTAAATGGAGGTGGCTACAGAATAACTTATTTTGTAGCCGGCTACTGAATAGCCTCTCCCTATATATATATATATATATATATATATATATATATATATATATATATATATATATATATATGTTTATGCAGCAATCACTGGATATTGATGGTCATCAATATGACCAATAATAAATTGAAAATCTTAGACTCGTTGAGAAAACCGCAAACGGAGTATCAAGACAATATATATATCTATATATATATGTATATATATATATATATATATATATATATATATATATATATATATATATATTTATATATATATATGTTTATGCAGCAATCACTGGATATTGATAGTCATTGATATGGCCAATAGTAAATTAAAAATCTTAGACTCGTTGAGAAAACCGCAAACGGAGTATCAAGACATGATAGATATTATCCAAGGGTAATTAATTTAGTTTCTCTATAACAACTATATATATAATAATGGCGCCGATCTCTCAATAATTATATATTAAAGGGTAAAATATTTTTTTATTTTATTGGGCGCAGGGTTTGGAAAAAGTTCATTGAGGAACAAAAAATGAAACATTGCAAAGTACCATTGGGTGTAATCTTATACAAAGTAAGTACTATACCTACATTTATATATATTCAATTAACACCATATGATGATTTCAATTCACCTAATTGATTTTTTGTTGTAAAAGTGGGTTCTAAGGCAGGAGCAGGGGAACAACTACTGCGGATACTATGTTTGCGAGTTCATCATGGCGTACTCAAACAGAACTACTGAAGAGATCATCAAAGTACGTATATAAATACTTTTTCCTTTATATTATTTCGATCGTATCTTTATTGCTCTCATCTGTATCTGTATAAGTAATCACATGACCAACACACATATATATATTAATACTTTTTTCTTTAACTTTTATTGAAGACTGAATGGTTGAAGGAAAGAGTCATACGACATGATCAACTTAAAGCAATTCAAGAGACCCTAACAGGATTTCTGAATGACCAGATCATCGACCCCAATGGCGAGTTCTACGATGACCCGAACGAAATGTGGAAGCCAACAAATCAGGAGGAGTGAATTGTTATCCCAAGGACATGAATTTATATATATGCAAAACCTTTGTAATATATATATGCACATATTATGTACATAAAATAATATGTGTATATGATCATCATATATGCATGTACGCATGTACGTATATTGGTTTGTTATTTATTATGTACAATGTTCGAACGAAAACTTACGCGTGCGACATATATATTACTATTAGCATAGTACAAACCGTATTCGAAAACCTATTTTAATATCAAAACTAATCATCAATTGAAAAAAAGAAACAAAAAAACAGAAACCAAAAAAGAAAAAAAAAGAGGAACTTTTAGTCCCGGTTGGTAATACCAATCGGGACTAAATGGCCTGCCCCGTGGCCAGGCTTGGAGGCCCCTTTTAGTCACGGTTGGTATTACCGACCTTTAGTCCCGGACGTCCAGCCGGGACTAAAGGAGGATAACTTTAGTCCCGGATTGGTGGTCCCGGTTGGAAAACCAGGAATAAAGGGGTTTCCTAACCGGGAGTACAAAGCGTTTCTGTACTAGTGCAAAGAGAATAAAAAATTGGTATGCCTGACTGTTGCTTTATTATAGAATAAATGGCAGTACATATAACTCCTAGCTACTTCGTTTCCTCTCAGTTCAATGTAGGCCAACTGCTGCCAGGCTACGATAAAACAGCAGATAGTTAATTAAGATAGAGAGGTCGACAGCAATATAGAATTTCTTTCTAGCAAGATCAAGTTCCCTAACGGTAATTGTTTTAATCATTAACCAGCACTGAGTTGCAATAAAAATGATAATTAGTTGTCATATATAACTACATAAGCAAATAACAATCTACATTTCAAAAGGCACTGAAAGGCAGAGCAGCATATATGACTGACAAGACATGTATACACCAGTGATTAGATCAGATCTGAATACAAATAGCTAAAGAAAGAAAAATCACTCACAATGTTGTTAAATTTGTGACCAAGATTTCTACACCAAGGAGAGGAAAAGAAAAAAAGGTAAATCTTACCAAAGTGCTTACGGAAAACAGCTTAGTACAAATCTTAAAAGGCAACTTACAATTTCCTAAGTGCAACCATCTATGAGATGGAGTAAGGTGCTGTCCCAATGAAGCTATCTCCTGCAAGATTTCTGCATACCAGGTAGTTCTATGTAAGACCTAAATTAATTTTTATAAAACATAAATAGGAATGATGAGGTACACATCAGACATGACTCACAAGCTCTGGAGATTAGGAAGAAGATTATTATAAGAAATGTCACTGCCTCCAAGATTATTGTTGTTCATATCCCTGCAGAACACTAAAGTATGATCAAGACCAGAAAAGACATGTTGTCCGTAAACATCTGAGCATTGACATTTAAGAGAGCATGTGATGGTGTATAGACTAGAAACTATAGCTAAACTAGTACAGGCCGCTGGTTCGTGTTATAGCCCAAGGTGTAATTTAGCTGGTATCCCAGATAGCGAAATACATCATCTCTAATTCAGGACCTCATGCCAGAAGAAAATCCCCATACAAGTACACCTAATTATGAATAGGACTGGCATTCCTACAGCCCCATCTATGATCTATCCCATTCTCGCGCATAAGCAAGTCGGTCTGCTCCTTTCAGAAATCAATCACGGATCCAAATGCATAACAAACAAACCCTAACACCGATGCAGCAAACAAATCCACAGGTCAAGCGAGTGTGTAACAACCCAGGTTTTTGGAGAAGCCAAAATTACGAACTTTTTAAAAAATTTCCTGCAAAGTGTGTAGCATGTAGTCGCTAGGTCAAACCTAAGTCAACTAAGAACAATTTATAAATAAATTGTTGCACTCATCTAGAATTGATTGTAGGAGCTTGCCGGAGTTTCTTAGATGAGTTAGGATTTTGTGTCGGAGTGCGCGAATCCATAGCAACTTTGTTGTCAATCCTTTTATCTCTTCCGAGTTCTGCTCGATCTCCTCCGGAATTCCTTCTCCTTTTTTCTCATGAACTCCTTTTGAATTCCCTTCAATCCCCTTTATCTCCCTTCATCTATTTCTCAGAGTGTAAAATAGAAAAAGACTAGGAAATGGGGGAGAAAAAGGAAAGGCCAATCTGGCCCGTGATCAGCAACCAGCCCAGGCACTGAGCCAACCGAGCCCAGCCTCACAGCCTGCCCGTGGCCCAGCCTGCCCTCCACCGCCTTGCTGGCCCAGGCCTTCCTCTTCGCACAGGCCCACGCAGGAGCAGCAAAGCCACAACCCAACTCCTCCAGCTCGACCACGCCTTGGCCCAGCTCGCGCGCAAGGCCTACCAAGCACCCCCACAGGCCCCGCTCGCAGCCCACGGACACAACCAGCCCGCCAGCAACCACCAGGCCCTCTCCCTCGCCGCTGCCGCTGACCATAGGGCCCCACCCGTCATCCCTCTCCTCCGGTCCCCCTTTTTCCTCTATTTTTCCCCACAGAACAGAGGAGCGCGGTGCCAGGGCAGCATCCAAGGGCACCGCTGCATCGCTGCCGTCCGTCTCCACGCCACCAACCCCGCGCGGACACCACACTGGCATCCGCTGGCCGACAGGGTCACGCAAGGTGCGTGACTCGCTGCACTCACGCCCTGCCGTGGCCATGGCAGGGGCATGGCCCTGCCCCCTCCCTGTCCCCTCCTTTTTTACCAGACGACGCCGCGATCACGGGTGCGATGCCCTCGCGGTCACCCTATGACCCTAAAACCCTAGCCTCGGAGCACCCCTGGCCCTCTGATTGCCCATCCAACTCCATCCACCGTCCGCCCTCGTCATGGCCGAGCTCGGGCTATAAAACCACGAGCCCTGGAGCCCTAGCCCGCACCACTCCGCGCGCCGCCACAAACGGCCTTCTGCCCATCCCAAGCCAGAGAGTATGAGAGAAGGAGAAGAGAGGGAGCTGGGAAGAGGAAGAAGGGGGAGCCAGAGCCACGAGGACATGGGAAGCGCCGTCGACTCGTGCACTAGCGCACCCTCACGGCTGCGCACCCTCGTCGCGACCACAACGTCATCCTCCGCAGCACGCCAAGTCGGTGAAATGAAGAAGAAGAGGAAGGAGAAGAAGAACGCCGCCCGCCGGAGTCCGTTCGTGGTCGTTGGAGATGGGGACGACGCCGATCGCCTTCTTCCTCGACGTGGGTCGACACGGCACTACTACCGATCGACACTGCATCGCCTCTCCACAGCACCACTATCCTACCACCACGAGCCCTACGGTGAGCCCCAGTCGTTCTCTATTCGCCGCGCACGCCGTCGCCATAGCAGCCGCCGCGTTCCTACTTCGCAGGGACGCAAGACCGAACCCTTATGCCCCACAGAACACTACGCACGCACGCACACCTTCACCAGCCTTCGCGCAGCCTTGCCGAGCCCTGGCGGCTCGTGAACGCCGTCGCCGTCCCACCTCACCGCACTCGCTCGCCAAGGCCACGGACCACCACGACGCCGCCACGTTCTGGACTCACCACAAACTCTGGGACACCAAAGCCCCGACCAACGGACTCGTCGCATCGTAGGACGCACCTTACGCCCGCACAGAGCCGAAGATGAGCTCCGACTGCCTTGGCTGCCTGACCTCGCCGGCGCGGACGCGCTCTAGAGTGCCGCGGTGCCATACTTCTCCCCGTTACCTCCGGCCGCCTCGCTCATCGGGAGCACGCCGTTGAGCTCCACCCTAACCTGCCGTATCTGGCCATGGTGAAGATGAGGCCTAAAGCCCCTCCCTTGTCGCCGTTTGTCGTGGCAGTGAGCTCACTAGAGGTTCGCCGTATGCCTTTGCCACGCACGGGCTCCGCCGTGCTCTTTGGTCACCAGGGGCAGATCCCTTGACCCCCGGAAGGCACTAATTGGAGGAAAAGGTGATTCTTCGACCCTGCTAGCGACCCAAATCCCCTCACCATCATCCGCTATCGGCGCAGCACCGCCGGCGCCGTGATCGACCTAGCCACGACCCCTGTAGTCGACCCTGGAACCCTAGTCGTGCTCGCCGGAGCACCGGAGAACCGACGCGCACCAGTGGAGCCTTGGTAGTGCCCCATGGCGCCTCGCCGCCATGACCCGACCGTCCCGCGCCGCCGCGCCGTGCGCACCGGTCGCCCGAAGCCCCGCGGCCTCGCCGCGACCCCACAATAACCTTCGCCCTGACCACGCGAAGCCCTAGCGCACCTTCGCTGTGAAGCCGAGCCGCCGGAGAACGCGCGCGAGCTCGCCGCCGGCAGGACCTCCGTCGCGGTAGGAACAGAGGGGAAGAGAAAAGAGAGGGAGAAGTAGCGCCATGAGCCCGATCCACGTGAACCAGAGGGAGTAAGGAGGAGATGCACGTGGTCCACCGTGAACCGTGTGTGCGGTTTGTGGACCCGTGCACTGTGGTCCACCGTGAGCCAAACCCCCATGGACCCGAGCTTAAAATGCAGCGACGCCATGCACCCGTTCCGCCGTGAACCCATGAGAGAAGAGGGAGAGGTGGACGTGGTTCACCGAAAGCCGTGCCCGTGGTCCACCAGGCCTTGCCCATGGGTGCACCATGAGCCGCTCCCACGTGCATAGTCCAGACCAGGCCCGTTAGGAGCCCGAAACCACCACGTGGCCATCTTCCAGAGCGACACGTGTCCGGGCCAGCGCGGCCCAGACCGGCCCATGACCCGGCCCATAAAGCCCGATAAGAGCTCGGTCGTTGTTGACCGTTGACCGGTCCACGTTGACTGTTGACCGGTCCACGTTGACTGTTGACCGACCCCACCTGTCACAGACTGCCACATCCCTGACCAATCACAGCATGCCACGTGTCGAGCCCTGGATTATCCTTCCTTTTTCTTTTTCAAGAAAAGGATTTAACCTTTGGAAATTCATAGAAAATCCATACGACCTCGGAAAAATGTGAAACCAGTTTCCACATTTTTCTAAAATCATGCTCTACGCCATGGACTTGTCCTCATCATCCTGTTTTGCACTGCACCGCGCGGGACCGAGACTTGCCTCTTTTTGGACCTGCAATCTAGCCCCGTCGTCTTGTCGAGCGCCTTCGTTGCCAACCCTAGCTATGTTCGACCACACTAGCCACCTCCTAGTCAGTCGCTGCCACGCCTGGTCAGCCATAGCCAGCCTTTGGCCAACCGCAGCCACCTACAGCCAGCCACAGCCAGCCACAGCCAGCTGCAGCCAGCCACAGCTAGCCACTGTAGGCTGTAGCTGGCCAACCATCCATTCCTCTCGTCACTATGGAAATGTCCTACTCCGTCCGTTGTGGTCATGTCGGTTTAGTCCTTGTGTTCTCATTGTTGGTTTGGTTCTTGTGTGGTGTTTCTTCGTTTAAGGACCGTGCCTCCGAGCCGGCCGAGGGATCGTACCTCGTTCGACCATTTTGGTCGTGGGTTCGCCCCACCATGGTCGTAATGGCGAACGTAACTCGCTCCCTTGCTTTTAGTTGACTCTGACGTACTACGATTATTAGTAACCCGGTTCAGCCCTAGGACTTGGCTATTGTGGACTGAACCTTGGTGCAGATATCACCCACACACAATGAGCCCTTTGTGGCCTAACCTAGTGGATGAATCGGGATATGATGATCATAGAAGACAGATGCCAACTTGTGTAGGTAAAAGCTCATGGCCACGAGTCCCCTCGCCATGACCATCGGGCTCTACCTCTTTTTCACTCGTGTTTATCCTAGGCATCTCGTATGATTGTGCCACCTGGACCATAGCGCTCCTTCAGATCTAAGCGGTGACAACCGCATCGCTGCGAGCCGTGGGAATAGCCTTGTGCCTTTTAGTTGCACGGTCGTGGAGCCCTATGAGTTGGCTTGGATCGTGGGATTGTGTCTTTCTTCTTCCAACGTTCGTCCATTCCATGATGAGTTGGTCGAAAGAGTGCGGATTCCATTCTTTTCTATCTTGCCCTCAAATCCCTGTCGATCCTGTAAGACGTGGATTCAGCCTTTTGCTTGTTTGGTGTTTATTGCCCTTTTGATTCCACTCATTTGATTCCTGTCGTTGCAATGGCGAGTGGATGAAATGAAGGTAAATCATGTGCCCCTCTCTATTGGTTCTTTCATGCTTAAGCCCTTTTATGATTGTACCCCATTGGACCGTAGCATTTCTGTGGTTCTCGCAGTGACAAACCTCACCGCTAAGAACCCTAGAGATGTCTTAGTGCATTTAGTGCACCTAGGTCCTGGTGCCCTACAAGTGGATTGAGCACTTGTGTTCCTTGGTGCGTCGCTCCATTCCAATACCCTGTATTTTCCATGGCGCGTGTATTGGAAGAAGTAGACCACTGCCTTCGTTTATCTCTCTTGTTCCACCCTCTCTTAGTTCTCATCAATTACAATGGTGTACGGATTGAGAGAGAGACCGGAATTGCTTTAGCTGCTTCTTTTGATTCCTGTCAATCTCCATGATGCCCGGATCGAAAGATCGCAAGCCGTGGTGTTTGCTTAAGATGAGCTAGGGTCTTGTCCATTTTATTGGAGCCGTACAGGTCGACCATGATCGGCCCGGGAAGTATTGGCTAGGCCTTGACTTAAGCTTGTGCTTGGCAAACAACCACTCCTGATTCTTGGCCCAGGGATCGGACATCTACCAAGAGGGCTAAGTCATTTCCTCTTTGGTGTTCCTTCTGTGTCTTGTCGTCTTTTCGAGTACTGAATGTTCTCTTGCCTTGAGTGTGTTTCACAAGGTAGTTGCATCAAGATAACGTTGTTCGGATCAGAGACTGCTAGAGGAGAGCGTGATCAACGACAAGACCATGGAGGAGAACGACTACAAGTACGTTGTGGATCTCAGAAATGGACAATAAACAAGTGCCACGTCCCACCCAACCTCGTAGATCCTATTTGGCATGCAATAATGTAGATTGCTAGCGCTTTACTTTATGCAAATGAATTATGATAGGTTGCATGGTAGAATTGCTTGAAAGCCATTACCTTGTTGCAACCTTACACTTGCACACCCGCTGATAGGCTAGACACGCTTGCTTAATACTTGATACTTACTACTTACTTCTATTGCGCATTATATCTGTGATGTGATGCATGGTGGAGGATGGTTGTGAGTGGCTATGGCACTTGGTGCCGAGGATATGGTAAAACATGTTAACCATTGGGGAGAGTGCTGCGTGTGTCTTGGGTGTGTGGTGAGGGTTGAGTCGACCAAGCAGGAATACATGACGATTCGTTGGACAAGTCTTGCCAGGGGTGCGACCTGGGCATCCCCGAGAGAGTTACCTGTGGTGGGTATATGTGACTTGAGGTGATCCCGGGGTGGAGAGCCTCTGTGGAGCGGGAGGTGTCATTGAGGCACGGGGTGATGGTTATCCCCACGAGAAGATGTCCTGCTTGGTCAAGCCTAAGGACTTTAAGTGCTAGTTTCCAGCTTCATGGGAATCCCTTGCATCCCACTCGCTTCCTTATGGGGGGGGAGACGGCCGAACCACTTGGTAGGATGGTGCCACTACTGCTAGGTTGTTAGCGGATAGTGTAGGGAGGTACGGGCATTTGGACCCACACCCTCCTAAGACAGCATAGTGACCCCTGGGCCTGGTACTATGTCTCATAGTCTCAGCGTGCCGGTTTCTACCCGGGGTGGCCCAGGGCTGAGTGGTAGGGTGGCATCGTTCTAGGCTAGTAGGTGGCCGGAATCTGCCTAGATGATGTACAACATCGATGATGGCTATCTTGTGGGTATGTGAAACCTCTGCAGAGTGTATGGTCAATCGATCGATACATATGCCGACTTGTCGGCTATGGACCTTTCCTGTGTTCTGTTACACTAGACCAGAGAGATGAGTCTTCTATCTACCTCCTGGTGTTATTACCTTCCGGCCATGGGCCGTTGAGACAGGCTCGAGAGGGAGTCGTGCCTGCCGACTTGAGAGTGAGGCGTGGTGAGATGTGTGTGACTGGAATGGGAGAATGTGTGTGGATGAGATGGATTAAAACTTGATGAACAATTATTATTATTATAATATTGATGATACTTGCATAGGAAAACCACAGCCATCCATATATATAGGCCTCTTGATTTATCCCTTTGGATTCCACCTACCACAAAGCTTACGCAAAAGCATAGCGTGGGAGCCAGTGGCCAGTACAAATCGTACTGATACTTTGGAACCAGGTTTGGACGACATCTTCGACGACAACGTTGGAGAATGGAAGGATTAGACGATCTCGTGCCTACGCTCAAGTTTGGTTCAGGAGATGAAGTCTATGCCCGCTAACACTCTACGCCGACTCTGATGATGCCCATGAAGGAGGAGCCTCCGCTCGACGACATGTTTCGCCAGCTCTGATGACGTTTAGATATGCCCCCGCTAGACTAACCATGTATTAGGTGTTTTCCCAAGTAATGTAATATCTTGTAAGCCTGTAATCTCACGATGTATGACTGTAATATCAACTGTTATATGATAATGTGATGGGGTGATCTCTTGGGACTATCACATTATATTTCGAATCCGTGGATTTCCCCTTCGTGGAAAATCGGGTCGTTTCAAAGTGGTATGATGGAGCAAACAAATCCACAGGTCAAACAAGTGGTACGAGCCTTGTACCTAAACCATTGACGAGGCAGAGGCCTTGTACCTACACATGACTAGAATACTCTAATTTGCAAGAGCTAGACTAATAATCAGCAAAGTTTAAGCATATAAGCATAAATAACTGTTGACAGTAATTATGGTACTATAGGCTGACTGCTCCATGGCAAATTCTAAGTTTAAATATAAGTAAAATAAAACTGTAAAACGGCTCCATGCTCCCGTAAAGCCTAATTTTAAAAAAGGGCACCTGCAACTAGCTGTATCAGATTCCATCGATGAAAGAACAAAAAGATCTTAACACTACATATATGGATGAATATTGAATAAGTACAGTTCTTTGGAAGATGGTACATAGTAAGGATAGGCACTGTCGAAAAGGGTAAAGAAACAACAGAGCATGCAGTGTTCTATATGAAATATGGAAGTAGAATAATCTCATATAGAATTGTCAAGTAGTGAGTTAACCTGCTACTGTGTTATGGTCATGGCTGTCGGACTCTTTTTTTGTTCCAATTTCATTGGAGAAAAGAAAATGGTTGCCCATATATACAGGAAGAAATGATTGCATATCTTAGCAGGCACTGTACACTGGAGCTGAAACAGTAAGGCCTGCATTGCAGTGTAGAAAATTAGACGAAAATTGTGAAACCAAATTCTCAAACCTGGTTTATTCTTTACTTTGAGGCATCCAAACACTGGTGCATCCATGAAAATGCAAGCCATTGTTTTAATAAACAGAGCAGCAATAGACCAGGCAAAAGAGTGTGTGACTTAAAATGGAAAACTAAATTCACAAACCTTGTTTGGTGTTTACTTTGAGGCACTGAAGCATTGCTACGTGGGTTTTAGTAAACAGAGCAGCACAATGTGCGTACTGAATGGTGTCGATTTCGAAAGTTGTAACTTGTGCAATACTACTCAAAGTTGTAACTTCATTAACACATATTTACAAGATAAGCATGTTCGTTAATTACCTGCATTTGCTAGAGTGGTTTATTACCAGCTAGAAGCCAACATAGCTACCTGCAGCCCTGCAAACATCAAAATTTAAGTATAGGCTGACTACAAGTCATGTGCTCACAGGTCAATGTCTTCAATACTATACCTCGCACAAGAACTGTCCCTTTATAGATCAGTACTTCAGGTGCCTAATGCAGTTTGAGCACTCACATTCCACTCCACACATTCTACTGGACGATGAGCTTCCTCGGTGCACTGAAAAAAAAAGAATAAATATATGGTCTGTTGATTATGTAAAAATAAACTAATCAGTTTCAGCATTACATATTCTTGTATGATGATGCATCTAATCACAGTGTGCTTCTTGCTGAAGACTGTTGTGTGGCAGTTCAGTGTGCATATACTTAGTATACCGGCATTAATTTCTAAAGCTTGTTTATTAGACTAGAACTCAAACTAAAACTGTAAAGCAGAACCCTCAGCCGATTCATCAACATACAACCATACATCCGGGTTTCTTCATGCTCAGTTATGCTAGAACTCAGTTCATCAAGGCAGTAATCAAGTACCTCTTGTCAGCAAAAAACAATCATTCCATAAGTAATACTTAAGCAACCCATATGGTTGCAGAGGACCTGCTATTTCATATATATACAATCAAAAGATGGTGTTCCAGAGGACCTGCCCTGTTATCTAAATATGGACGATTTATGAATTTGGCTGAGCTGCATAACAGCATCATGCCAATAATGCTCATGGATCAGGCAACTCAATACCGCTCTATCAGGAACTAAGCTAGCAATCCCATTAACTAATGCCACACTACAGAAATTCCAACTCAATTAAAATTTAAAACTGAATTAGATATGTATGTAGCGCAAAGTAAAGATTAGTTTCAATACTTAGCTATCAAATTGCCATCTGCGCATATGTTCAGGTTTCATACAATTTTTTATATATTGCATAAAAAATGAACTGATTAGTTCAAAAAGCCAAGATAACTGGGCCTAAACAAAACACAATCTGTTGCAACTGAACAAAGAAGATACAGGCTGATTAGCTACTTACATGTTCACCTGATGGAATATTGGTGCCGACATGCTTGACTGAATTGAGGTCCTGAACTTGGCTGAGAGTAGTGCGAGTTCATGCACGTCCTTGTCGTCTCAGATCCAGCTTCCTTGCCAGCGCCCCTCCGGAAGAGTAGGACGAAACCGTTAGACCGCTGATGCGCCATCTAGGGTTTGGGGATGTGAGACGAATGGGGATGGAGAAGGCCACACCTGGAGTAGTGGAGGACTGGATGGAGCGCCTCCTGCCCCTACGAGATCCGGTGCAGATGCGGGGAAGCCGCGGCGTCGTGGAGTCGCGGAGGGGCGGCAACCTGCTGTCCGCGCGCTGGGGAGCCGCATCGGTGTGGAGGTAGCGGACAGCCAGCATAAGACCGGGCAGCGGGGGTGGCGCGAGGGGGGGCGCGGACGGGCTGCAGGGAAGGGCTGGGACCTCGGAGGAGCACCGGGGGAAGGCGGAGTCGTGATCTCTGCTCGTGACATTGCTGCGGTGGGGGAGCGATGAGAGGAGACGAAGAGGGATGCGACGAGAGAGACGGGGGCGGCGGCTTGTGGAGAACGGAGTTGAGTCCGTCTGTACCCAACTTTTTTTTTGAGCAACCCGTCTGTACCCAACTTGGGCCTGCGCGTATTACTTGGTCCTGCCTTGCAGCCCAAATGCCAAATACATCTGACTTGTTGTCCAGCCGGCTGTACCAGTGACGTGGATTGTTGAGAAGAGTCACTGATATGTCCCTGTATCAGTGACGTGTCTAGGCAAAACGTGTCACTTGCCTTATCAGTGACACGCCTGAGCAATACGCGTCACCAATACAGCCATATATCTGTGACGCGGCTAAGCAATACGCGTCACAGGTTTTATCAGTGACGCGTTTTCTTTGCAAGAGTCACTGATATATTGTTATTAGTGACGCGTCTTGTTCCTGGAGTATGGGCAACAACTAATCAGTGACTCTTCTCATTTACCCACGTCACTAATATTCTTATAGTGACGTGTTTTGTTTCTGAGTCACTAATCAAGGTGTCACTGATAAGCTTTTCTGGCATAGTGATATCCATAATGCATGATAAATAAATACATTTAAAAATACTGATACAAAGCATATATACACAAGCAACAAATAAATACTTTAGGTCGTTCAGCGACCTCACACAAACAGCAGCTTGCGATGTCGATATTATGTACAAACTGCAGCTTCAGGCTAACAGGCAACGGCAAGTAGCTACAGGTGGATTGCACTCAATCCAGGCACGGGGAGAGAAAATATTTTAACATCAGAGCTTCAGGCTACTCCGTGATGAGCGGTCGGAGCACGAATCTCGGCGCGTGCAGGCAAAAGACACGGACGATGTCAGCTCATCTGCATGGGGTCATCGCACTTAGCAGGATATTTTGCGGCGTGCTGGCCGTGCCATGGGGCCTAAGGGGCAACTCGAGGCATGCGAGCCGAGCTGATGCCAAGGGCTCCTAGATGTCCTAGTACAATGATTCCGAGGAGGTCGTGTGGCATACGGGCCACATCGCGACTACAAGTCGATACCGGATACAAGTGAAGTACTATGTGCGTTTACCGTGTAGGCAGTTCTAATTCGGAGTCGTGCATGGTTCAGACACGATCCTATCTGGAGCACAACGTCAACAGCAACACGTCGTTCATGGCTTAACGATGTGATGCGTTCTAGCATCAAACAAATTGGCGCATTGTGTTAGTGCAGCAACACTACATACACGCTGGTTTCGCCGTGAACTAGTCTTGCTCTTGCTTCCTGGCCGTACTGTAAATAGACATAGCTAGCTCTCGTAACTTCATGTTACATGCATGTTTGCTATATATTGTTAATACGCACATGTGTGGGGATAGTTTAGTTGCTAACTTCTTGTTTGCGACTAATTTCATAGATTGCAGCAAGCAAGCCGTGCATTTGTGCATATACATAGCGTTTGCATATATATATACTATACATGTACGTCTATCTACTGCATGTAGAAATTAATTAGATCAAATATTAGCCCGATTTAATAGTCGGACAAATGCAATCTGCAGGATGAAATTCTTTATCATACGGGATAGAGGATGCCAATTTGATCTACCTCATGTGCCGCGTAGGGCAGTGGGCTAGTAGATACATACCGCGTAGGGCGCTTGGCATAGTAATAGATCAATCTGCTTGATGACAACGGTACATATCGATGCAGTGCGGATTTATAGCAGGAAGAGGTAGCAGATCCGTTCCGCTAACAACGTCAGCGATGTCGACGTTGTCGATGTAGTCGTGGCGAGGACGTCGGCACGGATGTCAACGTCGAGGTCGGCGTTGACTTCAATGGCGATGCAGACGTAGAGCTTGTCGTGCTGATAACGTGTAATAAAACATATCATCAGCGGTTAAGATCTTTCCCTCTCTGTATCCCATGATCAACACAATAGTAGATGAAAAGTATAACGAGTAGACACAAGATAGGGAGACTATTCTTTAATCCTCTTAATATCCATAATTACAACATAAAACTCCCACGTATATATAGTCCTGTCAAGGCCTAAAAGTTTCGGTAAGAGTTCACGTACAAATGGATTAAGATTAAGATTCCTCCTTTTTCTTTCCTGCATAAGTGCTCCGGCCAGAGATGGAATTATATATTTTTCTGAGATATGGACACAGCCGGCCGGGTCAGTTGAGTTCGAGTAGAATACGGAGTCCGATTCGTTTCCCAACTCCAACGATGCAACAGATGATGGCAGACGACGGACCCAGCTAATAAAAAATCTGTTCTAATAGAGTACGTGTAAATTAGTACAACTCATGGGAAATTAATTAGGATTAGTCCATGAACCCGTGCGAGTCCATGAACCCGTGCGGATAGAAAACCCTATTTAATATATATTAACTAATCAAAGTTTCTTCGTATCACTAATAACTTTCATTTGAATCTAGAGTTACACGCGTGCATAGAGTTGGATTTTTTTCTTATTAACTAATATTCTTGAATATTGAAATCTGTACCTTTAATTGTTTTCATGACTTGTAGTCTTTTGTATGAAGAAAATTTTGAGGTTAATGTCATTACTTAGATGTTTGGTTTTTCATTTATTGGTTTATTATATTTTGCTTGTGAACGAATGCCATCCACATAATTAAGTCACTGCTTTGACCTTGACATACCGTAGTTTCATCTTTCAAATTGCATGTTCAAAAGGATGTGGCAACATGATTATCATGGTCACTGGTTGACATAGACCACTTAGCTTAGTTGTGTAGTTTAACATTTTTGTGAGATTGGCTAACCTTTTGAACATCGTCGGAACTATTTGTTACCAATTATTTTACCAAATCAATAAGATAGATTGGCTCGTTATAGATTTAGGATAGGCAGTATTTTTTGGAGACTTTTGTGAAATTCGGAGTCGACGTTTATTAATTGCATGTCCCATGATAGATACATTTGTTTTTTATCCTTAGGTTAATGTGTTACCATAACATATATTTTAAACTTTTTTATGAAAAAGTGTAGATTCTTGGCTAAATTTTTATCTACTATATTGACATAAAAAGTCATTACAATTGCTTTGCAACAATTATGATATTGAATTTAGAAAAATCCATTACAATTGCACTGCAACAATTAAAATGTTAAAATTACTATATTAAATAATTTAATTGTCGTGTAATACTATTATTTTATAAATTAATTACCGGTATCGACATAGCATAATATTTGTATAATATAGAGTAAACTAATTTAAGTACGAATGATTAATAATTTATTCATGATTTAACTTATATTAGTAATTGCATGTAGTGTTTGTCATGTTGAATTTATTATATCATAGGATTATATGTGTAGTACTATCTCTGTCGAATAAAGAATGCAACTATGAGTTGCGTGCCCAATAAAGTAGTTCATGTTTGACCAAGTTTTTAGTAAATAGTATTTACAGTTACTCCCTTCGTCCCAAAATAAGTGTCGTTCTCGCTTCCCGAGAAACAACTGCCGGCAATTATATGTTAAAATATATAAATATTTATGTTAATTAATTAGTATCATCGAAAAGATCTTTCTGTCTAGTTTTTTAACAAATTCATTTGAAAATATAAATATTACACGTATTTTTTATAAATCGAGTCAAACTTGTGGCACGAAAACCCAAAACGACACTTATTTTGAGACGGAGGGAGTATGGATTTAAATTAATTTATTATGATAATACACACCATAATTAATCTAATGGTATTTGTTTGATATAATAAATATTTATAGTTTTTTATATATAATTGGTCAAACTTGACATAGTAAGACATGATATTGTGCTAGAATTGCATTCTTTCCTGGACAGAGCGAGTATTATTTATATACCATAATATGCATAAAATTAAATTAACAACATTGACATGTCATAATGTTTCAGTAAAATATATATTGCTACATGATTTGTTAAGTGAATATTTTCCATGTTTCATAAGTTGTTAAAATTAATATTTATTCTTATGTATACATGTTTGTTTGATATACACGGTGAAATATAACAATATAATTATTTTATTTCATGATTATAAAATTATGTAAATTAAATATATGTATCGTACTTTATTGATATTATTTTTTAATAATATATATTATGATTTACGTGTAGATTTTAGAGTTTTTTGTTTATTTTTTTATAATTGGCTAAGGTACATACAAATATAAAGGTAATTCCTTATATTATCGTTCACAATACCATACTCCCTCCGTTCCAAAATAAGTGTCGTTCTCGTTTCTCGAGAAACAACTACCGGCAATTATATATTAAAATATATAAATATTTATGCTAAGTAATTAGTATCATCGAAAAGATCTTTTTGTCTAGTTTTTTAACAAATTTATTTGAAGATATAAATATTGCACGTATTTTCTATAAATCGAGTCAAACTTATGGCACGAAAACCCAAAACGACACTTATTTTGGGACGGAGAGAGTATATGGGTATGTTAAATGCTAATTAGATTATTATTTAATTTGAATTATCTTTCATAATGATAAAGGAGGATAATTTATAAAATCACTAGAAATTATTTTTAATTATCTTTCACAGTAGATGTGGTTAATTTAGATACAACGTTAGGGATTAAATTAATAATGACAAAGTTGGGTAATTTAGATGTAAGCTAGCGTGTTATTTTTAATTATATTTCATAATGGCCTAGGTGGGTAATTTAGATACAAATTTAGGGGTTATTTTGAATTATCTTTTGTAATGGCAGAGGTGGGTAATTTACATGCAAAATTAGGGGGTTACTTTATATATTTTTCATAATGACAATGGTGGGTAATTTTTTAATAAAACTACGACAGATCTGATGGCTATTATCGACGAAGATAATTAGAGTCTACCAAATGAAAGGCTGGATGTTTCTGATCATTGTGAGAATTTATAGGACTTATCTTTTTCCTAGCGCATCTGGTGAGAATTAACGTGGTGCCTACGTTGAGGCCTCTAATTAGTAATAGTAAGATGCCACGTATTTAGACCAGTCTGAGTGCAAAATTTCACAGCATGCCACGTATTTAGACCAGTCTGAGTGCAAAATTTCACAGCACGGCATTGTTTACAAGGCTGCCATGTCATTGATTTTGGCTACAAAATTATAAAATTTTATGTGGATTTAAAAGAACTATATATAATATTAATTAATAATCTTTAATCTCTTCATCTAGAAACTGATATGATGTGGTATGTGCTGGAGATACTATTATTAGAGTATGTAGTTCAACCAAACTTTCCTTTATCAGCGGACTACCTCATTGCACACACAAATATATATCATATCATAGGACTTGGTCCACACATAATGATTACCACATTGCACACACAAATATTAATTGTCTACCTTCACCTTCATTAGTTAGCATAATATGGTGCTTACATAGATATTTGATTCCTCCAAGGTGGTTTCTACAGTTATCTGTCAAGATAGGAGGCTTCCAGTGTACAAGACCAATGCATCACTCGCTATGTCGATGAACTTTGTAAACGTCCAGCAATAATATTCTGCCATCATCCAAGGTCCCCATATGCTTAGTCAGTTCCCAGGTTTTGGGCATCTGTATGTTATACTCCTTTACCCATACACTTTTGTTATGGTCGACCAAGAGCCATATATTGACATAGTTGTGGTGTTCATTGCTTGGACAATTAATCTGTCCTGACGGCGTTACCGTCTGGGATTGGTTCCTGATGGTTTTCCGAGGGAAAGTTGACCTTTCCTGACAGTTCATCCTGACGGCTGATCCGTGATAGTTTTCGCCAGGAATAGCCTTCCCAGACGGCTGATCCCTGATACTTTTTGTCAGATGGTTCTGGCCGTCAGGAAAAAAGTTTTCGGGGTAGTGTTTGTCTCAAGATAGGAGGCTCCCAGTGTAAAAGACTAGTGTATCTCTGAACCCCTTTGCCATCTCCACGAAGTCGGTAACGCCTTTGTGCTAGGGTCATAGAGTAGAACAATATCACGAGGAGGAAGACGCCATTGTTCTTCGTTGTCCAACACCCTCGACAACAAAAGTATTCTTCCATCAAACAAGGCCCCCAATGGCTTAGCAGGTCGTAGCTGATTCTTGGGCATTTGTATGGTATACTCCTGACCCACACACTCTTGTCAGCATCAACTGAGAGCCATATGCTTGTATATGGGTAGCTGTTCACATGTACCCCGTGAACCATAGCCAAGATTCCCTTGAAATCGATTAGGGCAATGGACCCTATCGCCCCGTCCTTCTGATACCCCAATGTGGGCCCATTGATCGCCTCTATCTTCCACTCTTCGCTCTCAAGGTCGAAAGCGGCTATGCGGTTCCAGCGTGCAGCCGCATCACCATTTTCATGGACGTCAACATTGGTCTTGGGCTCGATAGGCATGAAGTAGACAACCCCATTAACAACGGCCATGTGTTCCCACCTAGAGCCAGTAACAAAAGGAGGTGCTGACTTACGCCTCCATGTCAGCGGCTCGGTGCCGCCGCTCTTGCCGTCCATGATACTGGCTACCTGCCAGAGCTGGTGGTGGTGGCCACCACCATCGTCTTTGTTCCTCAGGAAACATCCCTGGCGGAGGACCAAAGGGTGACCTTTAGTCCCGGTTGGTATCACCAACCCGGATTAAAGGTCTTCCACCCGGGACTAAAGGTACCCCTGTCGATGGGGGATCCATGGGATCCCCTACATGCAGCGTTACCAGGAAGGACCATAGCCCAATCAATAGAAGAACGGATCGAAAGCAACATGCAGAACCAGGACAGCAACTCGGGTTATACAAGGAAAGGTGCCCAAAGCATAGCTTAGGACTCCAACCTTGTAATCCGAGTAGGACTCAAACAACTCTCTCCAGCACATAGACTATAAAGGGCTGGTGAGGGTACCCCTTGTAAACAACATATACTCAATACTCAAAGCAACACGACGCAAACAGGCTAACGCCGACTGGACGTAAAGGCTATTACTCGACCTAGTCGAGGGCCCGAACCAGTATAAATCGTGAGTCTCTTTGCGTAAACCACCGAGTTCCGTTATTCGCCGAAGCCCGAACAACTGTCCCGGTTACCCCCCGTGGCAGGCTATCGGTGGTAAAACATCGACAGGCTGGCGCGCCAAGTAGGGGGGCTTTCGACAAATTTTTTCTCGAGAGCTCAGTGGACCTCGACCTCAAGATGACATTTTCAGCGGGAACAACCTTCATCTTGGATCCTGGATCTGCGAAGCTGACGACGACGACAAGCCGCATACCCGTCTCCAAGAACAAAAAGAATCCAACGATGAAGAAAACCCGTCAAGAAAGAAACTCGCTGAGAAGATGATGAAGCTTTCGACTTCTGAACCAACTCGAAGAAAAGAAGAGAAAGTGGTTACGAAACCGACACGGAGAAGGAGATGGAATATGACTCCAACTCGAACACAATCTTCAAAGCGTAAGAGCCCACACCTCATCAGACTCCAAGACAACGGCAGCAATCGTAAAAAGATACGAGGGGTATTGTTCCATTCACCCAACCATTCCGGCGTAAGAGCTCAGAAATTTTCGGACTGTGCAACTCAGCGTCAATCTACCAGAACTATACTCAAGACAAGATGAGCTTAGCAAGAAGAATACTCCTAGATGGAGAGCAAGGACTAATCATGACTGTGACCCCACAAGATTGTGTAGTACACTGGCCGAGTTCTTTCACTCCAGAAAAAGCCTAGCTTAGCAGCTATCCCCAAGAACTACCGTACCAAGAGGGAAAAGAACTCGGATCAAGCTCAGAAACCACGGACAGTTCGACTGAACGAGGGCCGAGACATCGTACAAGAAGAGCTCGAAAGAGATACACCATATACATGGCGGAACCATTAGAACAGCCACTAGTGCCACTTCAGATCCCTGACATCAAGTCATCTGATGAGTCAGAAGGCAATATATCGCTAGATGAAGAAAGCGGCAGTAATGAGAACGAAGAACAAAAGCAGGGCAAGAATAAAGAAGAACAAGTTAAGAGCTGGCCGCAGAAACCAAGCCAAGCAACGGAAAACAAATCTTGAACCAAATACAAGGCGGAGCTTACTGAATATAACAGAAAGAAGGCAGAAAGAGAAGCTGCAAAGAACACAAAGAGAGAAAGGATTGAAGAGCTAACGAGGAGAATTACACAACCTCACAAACAAAGGCAAAGAGAAAGAAGAGCAGAAATTCGACAAGAACAACAAGGAGAGCAACCACCCAAAAAATCAATTTTTCAAAGGCTAGGCCCTACGGATAGCGGAGACGTCAACGGAAGTCAAGAGCACTATTCAAAAGCAACAAGAAAAGAGGCAGGCCAGAGTTAAGCCAACGATTCCAAGAGACATCAAGAAGATTTGACAGAGAAGACGACCAAGGGGAATCCGAGTTGAGGAAAGATAGATCCTACTACCAAGAGCAAGGTCACCTGATTACGAAAGAGCAGAACCCTATGACAGAATTCCCTTGCTTCGCAGAACGACTTCAAACAATTGAAGCTACCTCATAAATTCAAGCCAGCAAACCACTCCAATATTGATGGCAAAGTTGAACCAAGGCAGTGGCTCAGAGTTTATTCTCAATCCATTGAATTGGCAGGGGGAGATGACGACATCAAAGCTTTATTTTTCCAATGGCACTCGAAGCAATGCCACTCCAATGGTTTGACAAACTGAAGCCAAGATCAATTAGATATTTGGAAGATTTGCAAGCAGCATTCTGCAACAACTTTGTAGGAATAATCACTCATCCAATGACGACAGCCGAGTTGAAAGGAGTAAAGCAAAGAAGGGGGGAGAGCCTAAGAGATTATTATAGAAGATTTGGGGAATTCAGAGCACAAGTCCATGACAGTACTAATAGAGAAGTAATTGAAGCTTTTGCAGAAGGAATTTTCGCAAATTGGCAATTCAAAGATTACTACAGTGAGAACCCAAGGACAAATGAAGACTTCAAAAGACAGTAGAAAAGTTAATCTCATCAGAAGAAATAACCCGGCACAGGTTTGCTAGAGACAACTCGGAAAACAGAGGAAGGCCTAATTATAGGAAACAAGATAAAAGGCCAAGGCAAGACAATATGGTGGCAACAACGGATACCAAGAGAAGATACAACAACAACAACAACAACTACAATGGCAACTACAACAATAGCAACGGTCATAGCAATTACCGCAACAACGACTATCGGGGAAGAAGGCCCAAAATTTGAGAATTTGCCATGCCACATACATCCAGGCTCCGGGCATAAGATAGTTGATTGCTTTACCTTCCAACAACAATTTGCAAAAAAAAGAAAATGGGCGCCAAAACAACACGGAAAGAAAACAAGATGAGCCAAAGAAGAAAGAGAAGAAGGCGGAAGGAGATTATCAAGAACCCCAACGGCAACTAGCAGTCATTTTCTTAGGAGTACCCAATGCAAGAAGCAAACAACAAGAGAAATTAGCACACAGAGCAATCATGGCAGCAGAACCCGCCACTCATAGATACT